>NW_016908822.1:0-72230 GCF_001483705.2 Eufriesea mexicana | reverse complement strand
ACGCTCTTCGCTGTAATTCGTCGCAACGACGGCAAAGATTAACGTAACACGGAATTAGCGAAGTTGTTGTTTCGCATGTTCGAGTTAGCCGGGACCTCGATCGCAAAAGAGCGACAACTTGGCCGATACGAGGACGGCTAAGTCGTGAAATGCGACTGCGCTTGGCTCGCGTAAACTCCGGACTGATTGACAGAGGCTTCCTGCCAGAGGTTGCTTGGTTTTTCGCTTACTAACCTCGAGTCTTTGCATGTGCCACGAACTTGGCGCATTTCTCCGCGCTAGTTGCAGGCCACCGGCTCGCAAGAAACTGTCAAGCGGCTGTAAACAAGCGAATTGAGTCGCGACAACGTGGTCGGATATCTTCCTAACTTTGCCGAGACATGATGTATAGACCTGATGCGACTCCTCGGAGTATCAGGATGGAACGAACGTGTCCATTCACGAAGGTGTCCCGAATTATTCAACCCCTTGACAGGCAGAGTGCGCGAAAAATATGTGGAAGAAGCAAAATTGTGAATAATTCGCGTGTATTTCGGTATGTTTGAGGTTCGTGAATGTTTCAGTGACGTTAATGGAATGTACTTGAATTTTTCATTAAATGGAAAAGTAGCTGAAACATGCATGGCTTCTTGAGGTACTGAAGTGGGACGTACGTCATTGTTTTGACACATATTTTGACAGAAATTGCGAACGTTTCTGTATCTTTAGATTTTATAAATTTTGATAAGATAAGAGGTATTGGAACGTTAATTCTTCTGGAAAGAACAAATAGAAACGTGGATGAAGTATGTTTAGCCTAAAGTGTGTCAGAGGTGTGAAAGAAGAGTGTTTGATTACTCGAGGATGCCTGAGATAATAGCGGGAACGAAGATGCTAGATCCACTAATGTTCTCCGTGCACATGTCCAAAGGTGTCTTAAAAATGGACACGAAGCGATTAAATAAGCGAAAGTGAAATTGCGTGCAAGATTAAAAAGTGGAGAATAATAAATTACAGTCCAATTGTAGTTTTATCAACTTCAACCGTGTATTTATTACCGTGGCAAAATTACTTGGCCAGCTGCGATCATATAAATGAACGATTTAGACGCGTGATCATTTTTAAAACTCGCAACACCACTCGCCTCATTTGGAATATCGATCTTGCCTCAAACTGGCGAATAAAAGATTGACAACGCGCAGCGCAACGGTACCCGTCAATTCAGGCCGAAATTATAGCAATTTATTTCTTCCCGTCGCATCAGCGAAAAATATAACACGAGTTTCCACGTAGCATGCAATTTTAGTCGTTAATTTATACGCGAATATGGGAAAATAACAAGAAAATATCCGAGCCAGGAGTATCAGATCGGGCCAGGTGACGTGTTGCTGGGACATCGAATTATCGGATTCTGATTTATCAAGTTGGGAAATCGGATTGCCGAAAAATGGAATGTCTTCGATCCCTGGAAAACCACGATAGGATTCCAAATGGAAACGTACGGTTTGATTAGCCGTGTTCCAGCGAGAACCTTGCACCCAAGATCGAATATCCTGGCCATATGGGCGGGTGCGCAATATGCGCGTTGCGGCTGGCAATGCATCATGAAAATTGGCCACGGGACACGGTCGCTGCCCCGTGACGCGCGTTTAAGTCCCGGATTAATTTCTTCGCCTGGTCCGAATCATCGGCGATTTTTCAAACGTTCCCAGCACCTGTCGACGTCGACACGTGTCCAACGCGGGCTGGCCGTTCAATTTTCGCGTCGCTGTCACCCCCCGAGCGACGAGGAGCCTTTTCCAGGAGAAACGGACGTCCAAGTGCTCGATCTTGTCACTCGTCCTTTATCTCGTTTCTTTGCGTCGGCGAGGCTGCCACGTCCGGCTTGCGAAAGGCCTTATCAATGGGCCATCGTCGTATCGCACGATGGTTTCCGAGCTGACGCGATCCTCCGGGTTAAAAGGTTACGTGAAAGGGTTAATCCGGCTGATGGGGACGGCTAATTAACGTCACTCAATCCGTAGAATAGCTCGGCGAAGGAAAGGAGGCTTAATGAAGAGACTGCTTCGGATGAAAGCGAGGGAACGTAATCCAATTGAAAGAAAGGCAGATGTTTCATAGGGCTGAAGAGAGGACTCGACAGGTTTGCCGTGTATACGCCAGCTGGGAAATCAAAAGAAGACAAACGCCAACCTGGTAAATACCTGTTCGAGATACTGTATGCAGATCGGGAGTTTGTATTCGGCTGAGTAGAGGGACAAGCGCGTATTCTGATCGCCTCGACTCACTTCGCAGCAGGGTTTCTCAACCGGGGACCATGTGAGCCTTAAGTAGCTTGTACTGTGCGTTCCAGAAAAGAAGGCACAGTCTTGGATGTTTACATCCTCAGGTACTCGGCTGATTAACTCCACTGACAGGCAGTGAACTTGGCCGAAAACGGTGACGATGGTCATTGCCTGTTATCACGACAGTGAGGATGTAGACACGTGGTGCCTTCTTTTGTCGAACTCACAATATAAACGGTTTAGGAATTTTGAGGCAGGCTTTCGAAAAGAATCATCCCGGTACGATATCTTACATTGAAATTCTTTTTATCCAATCCCGTGTCTACGCCAATGCTTTCTTTATCCCGTTTCGACCCGACGCGTCCTCTTTAAGGGATCTAATATAATCCTATTTGCAGACGCGACATTTCCAGTCAATAGCGATAATTTGTATGACCATTTGTATCTCCAAGATTGTCAGAGGAGCTGGACCAACTACTCTATGTCCAATCGGACTTACATCGCTGCCATCTGCGAACTCCTGAGCTCTACGCGGTATAGTGCGCTCTAGAAAAGATGGCACGGCATGTGTACACCCTCTTTGAGGTTATTATGAAACAGAAAACTAACGCCGATACTGTCATATCCTATTTTCCTCGATCTCGCTACGGCTCGCCGACGAACTTCGTTACTTAGGCTAATAGTTGTCACTTCCTACCATCAAGGAAGTGTCAGCGGAGTTAATCCGCTCTGAGGATATAAACGCGATGTGCCATTTCTTTTCAAATGCATTATACTAGCTCCTCGACAACTCTAAGGATATCCAAGGAACAATGAAAAAGAAACACTAGGTCCCTCAGACTATCAGATCCAACACGTAATCCTATTAACACTTTGCACTCGTAAGAAAACATTTTTATGGAAACATAGTACGTTTTAATTTGTCAGTTTAGTAGAAGAAAACTAGAAAAATACACAAACGTAATATATGTATGATAATAAAATGTAAGATGACGAAAATATGGCGATATACGAGTGGAAAGAGGTACTGCATGCAACAACGGAAATCCGTGTAGGCCCGCTATCACAGAAGCTGACCTAGCTCACTAGTATGGCCACTCGAACTCCATATCGAATCCCTCAATCTCTACGCGATCTAAACTTCTGACCCACTGTAAGAACGCCGAGAGAAGAGCAAAAGACTGCTTCTAAATGGAAGGCAGCGGGTATCCAGCCGAAACTCGCTGGCCCGCGTCAAGGAGACCAGGCTAGGAAGCCTAGATTGAGCCATAAACCATCCCCTCGACTCGGTCGGATAAATAGATTACACGATCGTTTGAGCCAGGTCGTAATTAAGATAAGGAATCTTTAAACGATCGCTCGCGTGTCGCGTAACGAATAGGGTGCAGGCAAGGGTGCAGGGCGCGTGAAATATGAAGGGGCGAGCTCGCTATCGGGGTTTCGTTCGTTCGAACGATTACGGAAGTTCGCGGGGCGGGCTTAAGCGCGTTCTCCGGCGAGCTAGTCGCCCCTCGGAGAGGTGGCTTCGCTAATCGTGAATAAAAGCAGAAACTTTCGGATCGGCCCCCGGTAACGTTTGCCGCTTGCCGGCTTAATCCTTGCCCGGTTGCCCCGCCGCCTGAACAACTTCTTTAATTCCATAAACTTTCCTTTTAGTCACTCTGAATACATTAACGAGCGAACGTGGGCCCGGCTAAAGCTACAATTTATCTTAGCCCCGTGGCGAACGCGGGATACGAGGTGTCGCGTGGCTGTTTCTTGCGCGCTTCCGGTCCTAGCTCCCCATGCTCTGCAACCCCTCGCTGCTCTCTGCCGAGTACGGTACTCTTGTTTTTCGGCTGTCCCGGCGGAAACGTGCAAGGATTCTTAACGGTGCAATCATTAAGGGAAATGACCGATTTGCTTGCGATTTATTTATGCAGTTTTTGTTCACCCTTTCGGTACTACTGCCGCCTATTCACAGCGGCCATGAAACGTTCTCTGGGTACTACCGTCACCTATTGACAGCATCCACGAAACGTGACCGATGACTGTCGCGGTCTGAATGAAGAGCTTAATGTCAATCATGCTCGAGATTTCTATGAATACCGCAAAACACGTTTTCGCGGCTTCCAGTGCAACCACTCTTATAGAAAACTTCCTCGTACCACGAATGTATAACCGCCGCCAGCTCCTCCGTACCGAAAGGGTTAATATAGAAGCCCCTTTGACGAGGTGAATTCTAATTTTTATTCGGACATGAAGACGTTAGATAGCTTCTTATCTTCCTTGCACTGCTTTTAATTATTATCTTCTGTATGGTATTAATTTGACACTGAGTATGACGAGATTATGTGTACCGAGAGAATGCTGTGTGCATATAGCATCAAAGGTGAGTGAAGATCTTTTGGGGGGTTACAGCTATGAAAAGAGATAGATGTTTATATTATATTTTAACCCTTGTATTCAACCAATTTTTGGATAAAGGAGAGTAGGAGTTCAAAGATTTTCTGCTACAAAGCTGACGATATTATTGTAAGCAGTAAATAAGAAATTGTATGATAATTAATACGTAGAATTATTTAATTTCGACCTAACCTAACCTAACCACGCGCACTGTTATATTGTTACATTATTAAAATTTGACATATTAATTAATATAGGTCCTCGAAATTTTATTAAATGCCGACTGAGGGGTGCCCTTCGAGTGCAAAGGGTTAAAATGTGGGGTGTCCTTCTCCAAAGGAAAAGGAAGGAATGCGTTCGTCCTAGGCCTGTTAGTGGACTCACCATTAAGGCTACCTAGCAGGACCTGCCTTAGACAGGGATACTATTGGAAAGCTTGGAAATTGTATATATAGGAAACAGAGGGTTTTTACCGAGGACTTACGAGAAAATCCTTTAACCTCCTTCAAATAGGAATCCATCTATTAGCGAGGATGAGAATGATGCTGCCATAAAAATATATGTAATTTTAGAGCGAAGATGCAACTGGGTTAACTGATAGTAGAAACTATAAGTAGGTACACCTGGATGCAGAAAACACTGAGGATTGTAAAATGATTTGGGGTACACCATGAATCCTGTTTTTCACGAGTAAAAAGAAAATTTCGTGAACAGTTTAATAATTCTAAATTATGCAAGTTTATAATTCCATTACATAAGAAAGAATCATGTACATCTTCCTAGCTCAAATAATATAATTTAATTAAAATTGCACGCCAGTCTTCTTCGTTCATGCAACACTCCTGAACCTGAAGAAAATTCCTATATCTTCCTCGAAGACTGTCACGAATGATTAGATCATAGTGAATCTAACATGATGTCATCTGCTACTGAGACTGACGAGACTGGAATATTTTCGAAGAACATTCCAAAGGAAAATCGATTGAATAAATACCCAACTTCCTTCAACTTCATAGACGTCTCCTCGACCCAAGAAAAGAAGAAAATAAAAAGAATCGATTGTCTAACGATTCTCAATAAAGATGACCAGGAAGTTACCATTGGAGGACAGTAATGTAGTGTGTATGCGTGTGTCTGTGTGTCTGTGTTTATACTGGTAGAGTTGGAGGGACGAAGGTTGACAGATTCTAGATGACCGAGGCCTGCCTGATGAGACTTTGTACTTTTTAATGAATCTTCGTCCAAACCTTAGAAGGGTCACGCAGCACAACACTATACCCTCGTTATCATGAATCTACTTTTACTTTCGCGACGTTAACAAATATATTTTTATTAGAAAGAAAAAATTGCCAAAGATAAGGGAATAAAAATATTTAAAATATTGGAAAACATGTTGGAAAGAATTTTATTTCCGCTATCGGTGTGCGTTATCGTTCGCCTAGAACAGACAATGGGGGCCATAAATTTGAAAAAAATTTATCAAGGAATAAACGTCAAATGTAGAACGAGCGTGGCCGGGGTAAAACGTTAAGGGAAACGAACGGTCGATTCCTTCGACTTCCATTCGATATCCGGCGCAGCCGTAACCACGAGGGCGAGTAACTGTATTTCTATTTGTCCCCGATGGAAAATCGAGCAAAACGAGCCGGCTGGTCTGTCGCTTTTCAAAGCCGCGAGGAAAAAACACAGCTCTAAGCAACGCGTCAACTATAAATCTCGCTTCCACGGCGAGCGCAATAACTCGTTCTGCCTCGAATGTAAATGTCGCGCCCACCCCATAGAAAAGCGACTAACAAACAAACCTGGAAAGAGCATCGTTGCGCTATTTGCAGCCGCGTTTCGTGATTATTCGAACAGCCGTGCACCTCGAGGAACGTAATATTTCCCGGGCTACGGTATTTATTCCGTACCAACGAGGCGCTTTCGGAAATGCCGTTGAATAAAATGGATGGCATCACAGTTGTTCGCGTCCTTTCTCGAAACACCAAATTGGAAATATTCACGGATGATGTCTAACATTTGTGCGTCAGCGTTGACATGCTTCAAAGGAGAATAGAGGCGATAAATCTCGCACGTTTGCTCTTTAATCGGAGTCCGAGTGTTTGTCACGGAAATCCATCAGATGGAAAATTTATAAGATGGTATAGTGACTATATATATATATATTATTTAAATAAGATTGGTGATATATACATGGAAAAAAGGCAATTTAGAACAACCCTAAACGACTATCCTCGAGACCTCTTTCGACCTTTGGTTACCAAGTTCTACACAATAGTGCTCTCTCAAGAGGGTCGTTCCTCGCTTTCCCTAATTTTTCTTAAAACTACCCTTACCCTTTTATGACCCTCTTCCATTTAGGGTCCTTAAATCTACGATACTACAATGGAAGTCTAGTAAATCCTTCCATTAAAATATTTTTTCTTCGTTGTATAACACGAATCTCGGTAATTTCACCTCTGCAATTAATTATTATAATTATCTTCTATTTTGGAACAATTTTTTGAACACCCTATATATAATTATAAGAGGATAATTGTTCAATAAATAGCCTGACTTTGAACTGCTTAATAAATAACACCTTATTTTCGAAAAATCTAGAATCTAGAATCGGAGCCTTATAAATTACAATTAACCCTTCCACGAAAAATTTATGTCGATAATATTATATAAATAATACTACACGCAAAGTACAAACAAAATTTCAAGCTCCTGATGCGACTCCTCGGAGTATCAGGATGGAACGAACGTGTCCATTCACGAAGGTGTCCCGAATTATTCAACCCCTTGACAGGCAGAGTGCGCGAAAAATATGTGGAAGAAGCAAAATTGTGAATAATTCGCGTGTATTTCGGTATGTTTGAGGTTCGTGAATGTTTCAGTGACGTTAATGGAATGTACTTGAATTTTTCATTAAATGGAAAAGTAGCTGAAACATGCATGGCTTCTTGAGGTACTGAAGTGGGACGTACGTCATTGTTTTGACACATATTTTGACAGAAATTGCGAACGTTTCTGTATCTTTAGATTTTATAAATTTTGATAAGATAAGAGGTATTGGAACGTTAATTCTTCTGGAAAGAACAAATAGAAACGTGGATGAAGTATGTTTAGCCTAAAGTGTGTCAGAGGTGTGAAAGAAGAGTGTTTGATTACTCGAGGATGCCTGAGATAATAGCGGGAACGAAGATGCTAGATCCACTAATGTTCTCCGTGCACATGTCCAAAGGTGTCTTAAAAATGGACACGAAGCGATTAAATAAGCGAAAGTGAAATTGCGTGCAAGATTAAAAAGTGGAGAATAATAAATTACAGTCCAATTGTAGTTTTATCAACTTCAACCGTGTATTTATTACCGTGGCAAAATTACTTGGCCAGCTGCGATCATATAAATGAACGATTTAGACGCGTGATCATTTTTAAAACTCGCAACACCACTCGCCTCATTTGGAATATCGATCTTGCCTCAAACTGGCGAATAAAAGATTGACAACGCGCAGCGCAACGGTACCCGTCAATTCAGGCCGAAATTATAGCAATTTATTTCTTCCCGTCGCATCAGCGAAAAATATAACACGAGTTTCCACGTAGCATGCAATTTTAGTCGTTAATTTATACGCGAATATGGGAAAATAACAAGAAAATATCCGAGCCAGGAGTATCAGATCGGGCCAGGTGACGTGTTGCTGGGACATCGAATTATCGGATTCTGATTTATCAAGTTGGGAAATCGGATTGCCGAAAAATGGAATGTCTTCGATCCCTGGAAAACCACGATAGGATTCCAAATGGAAACGTACGGTTTGATTAGCCGTGTTCCAGCGAGAACCTTGCACCCAAGATCGAATATCCTGGCCATATGGGCGGGTGCGCAATATGCGCGTTGCGGCTGGCAATGCATCATGAAAATTGGCCACGGGACACGGTCGCTGCCCCGTGACGCGCGTTTAAGTCCCGGATTAATTTCTTCGCCTGGTCCGAATCATCGGCGATTTTTCAAACGTTCCCAGCACCTGTCGACGTCGACACGTGTCCAACGCGGGCTGGCCGTTCAATTTTCGCGTCGCTGTCACCCCCCGAGCGACGAGGAGCCTTTTCCAGGAGAAACGGACGTCCAAGTGCTCGATCTTGTCACTCGTCCTTTATCTCGTTTCTTTGCGTCGGCGAGGCTGCCACGTCCGGCTTGCGAAAGGCCTTATCAATGGGCCATCGTCGTATCGCACGATGGTTTCCGAGCTGACGCGATCCTCCGGGTTAAAAGGTTACGTGAAAGGGTTAATCCGGCTGATGGGGACGGCTAATTAACGTCACTCAATCCGTAGAATAGCTCGGCGAAGGAAAGGAGGCTTAATGAAGAGACTGCTTCGGATGAAAGCGAGGGAACGTAATCCAATTGAAAGAAAGGCAGATGTTTCATAGGGCTGAAGAGAGGACTCGACAGGTTTGCCGTGTATACGCCAGCTGGGAAATCAAAAGAAGACAAACGCCAACCTGGTAAATACCTGTTCGAGATACTGTATGCAGATCGGGAGTTTGTATTCGGCTGAGTAGAGGGACAAGCGCGTATTCTGATCGCCTCGACTCACTTCGCAGCAGGGTTTCTCAACCGGGGACCATGTGAGCCTTAAGTAGCTTGTACTGTGCGTTCCAGAAAAGAAGGCACAGTCTTGGATGTTTACATCCTCAGGTACTCGGCTGATTAACTCCACTGACAGGCAGTGAACTTGGCCGAAAACGGTGACGATGGTCATTGCCTGTTATCACGACAGTGAGGATGTAGACACGTGGTGCCTTCTTTTGTCGAACTCACAATATAAACGGTTTAGGAATTTTGAGGCAGGCTTTCGAAAAGAATCATCCCGGTACGATATCTTACATTGAAATTCTTTTTATCCAATCCCGTGTCTACGCCAATGCTTTCTTTATCCCGTTTCGACCCGACGCGTCCTCTTTAAGGGATCTAATATAATCCTATTTGCAGACGCGACATTTCCAGTCAATAGCGATAATTTGTATGACCATTTGTATCTCCAAGATTGTCAGAGGAGCTGGACCAACTACTCTATGTCCAATCGGACTTACATCGCTGCCATCTGCGAACTCCTGAGCTCTACGCGGTATAGTGCGCTCTAGAAAAGATGGCACGGCATGTGTACACCCTCTTTGAGGTTATTATGAAACAGAAAACTAACGCCGATACTGTCATATCCTATTTTCCTCGATCTCGCTACGGCTCGCCGACGAACTTCGTTACTTAGGCTAATAGTTGTCACTTCCTACCATCAAGGAAGTGTCAGCGGAGTTAATCCGCTCTGAGGATATAAACGCGATGTGCCATTTCTTTTCAAATGCATTATACTAGCTCCTCGACAACTCTAAGGATATCCAAGGAACAATGAAAAAGAAACACTAGGTCCCTCAGACTATCAGATCCAACACGTAATCCTATTAACACTTTGCACTCGTAAGAAAACATTTTTATGGAAACATAGTACGTTTTAATTTGTCAGTTTAGTAGAAGAAAACTAGAAAAATACACAAACGTAATATATGTATGATAATAAAATGTAAGATGACGAAAATATGGCGATATACGAGTGGAAAGAGGTACTGCATGCAACAACGGAAATCCGTGTAGGCCCGCTATCACAGAAGCTGACCTAGCTCACTAGTATGGCCACTCGAACTCCATATCGAATCCCTCAATCTCTACGCGATCTAAACTTCTGACCCACTGTAAGAACGCCGAGAGAAGAGCAAAAGACTGCTTCTAAATGGAAGGCAGCGGGTATCCAGCCGAAACTCGCTGGCCCGCGTCAAGGAGACCAGGCTAGGAAGCCTAGATTGAGCCATAAACCATCCCCTCGACTCGGTCGGATAAATAGATTACACGATCGTTTGAGCCAGGTCGTAATTAAGATAAGGAATCTTTAAACGATCGCTCGCGTGTCGCGTAACGAATAGGGTGCAGGCAAGGGTGCAGGGCGCGTGAAATATGAAGGGGCGAGCTCGCTATCGGGGTTTCGTTCGTTCGAACGATTACGGAAGTTCGCGGGGCGGGCTTAAGCGCGTTCTCCGGCGAGCTAGTCGCCCCTCGGAGAGGTGGCTTCGCTAATCGTGAATAAAAGCAGAAACTTTCGGATCGGCCCCCGGTAACGTTTGCCGCTTGCCGGCTTAATCCTTGCCCGGTTGCCCCGCCGCCTGAACAACTTCTTTAATTCCATAAACTTTCCTTTTAGTCACTCTGAATACATTAACGAGCGAACGTGGGCCCGGCTAAAGCTACAATTTATCTTAGCCCCGTGGCGAACGCGGGATACGAGGTGTCGCGTGGCTGTTTCTTGCGCGCTTCCGGTCCTAGCTCCCCATGCTCTGCAACCCCTCGCTGCTCTCTGCCGAGTACGGTACTCTTGTTTTTCGGCTGTCCCGGCGGAAACGTGCAAGGATTCTTAACGGTGCAATCATTAAGGGAAATGACCGATTTGCTTGCGATTTATTTATGCAGTTTTTGTTCACCCTTTCGGTACTACTGCCGCCTATTCACAGCGGCCATGAAACGTTCTCTGGGTACTACCGTCACCTATTGACAGCATCCACGAAACGTGACCGATGACTGTCGCGGTCTGAATGAAGAGCTTAATGTCAATCATGCTCGAGATTTCTATGAATACCGCAAAACACGTTTTCGCGGCTTCCAGTGCAACCACTCTTATAGAAAACTTCCTCGTACCACGAATGTATAACCGCCGCCAGCTCCTCCGTACCGAAAGGGTTAATATAGAAGCCCCTTTGACGAGGTGAATTCTAATTTTTATTCGGACATGAAGACGTTAGATAGCTTCTTATCTTCCTTGCACTGCTTTTAATTATTATCTTCTGTATGGTATTAATTTGACACTGAGTATGACGAGATTATGTGTACCGAGAGAATGCTGTGTGCATATAGCATCAAAGGTGAGTGAAGATCTTTTGGGGGGTTACAGCTATGAAAAGAGATAGATGTTTATATTATATTTTAACCCTTGTATTCAACCAATTTTTGGATAAAGGAGAGTAGGAGTTCAAAGATTTTCTGCTACAAAGCTGACGATATTATTGTAAGCAGTAAATAAGAAATTGTATGATAATTAATACGTAGAATTATTTAATTTCGACCTAACCTAACCTAACCACGCGCACTGTTATATTGTTACATTATTAAAATTTGACATATTAATTAATATAGGTCCTCGAAATTTTATTAAATGCCGACTGAGGGGTGCCCTTCGAGTGCAAAGGGTTAAAATGTGGGGTGTCCTTCTCCAAAGGAAAAGGAAGGAATGCGTTCGTCCTAGGCCTGTTAGTGGACTCACCATTAAGGCTACCTAGCAGGACCTGCCTTAGACAGGGATACTATTGGAAAGCTTGGAAATTGTATATATAGGAAACAGAGGGTTTTTACCGAGGACTTACGAGAAAATCCTTTAACCTCCTTCAAATAGGAATCCATCTATTAGCGAGGATGAGAATGATGCTGCCATAAAAATATATGTAATTTTAGAGCGAAGATGCAACTGGGTTAACTGATAGTAGAAACTATAAGTAGGTACACCTGGATGCAGAAAACACTGAGGATTGTAAAATGATTTGGGGTACACCATGAATCCTGTTTTTCACGAGTAAAAAGAAAATTTCGTGAACAGTTTAATAATTCTAAATTATGCAAGTTTATAATTCCATTACATAAGAAAGAATCATGTACATCTTCCTAGCTCAAATAATATAATTTAATTAAAATTGCACGCCAGTCTTCTTCGTTCATGCAACACTCCTGAACCTGAAGAAAATTCCTATATCTTCCTCGAAGACTGTCACGAATGATTAGATCATAGTGAATCTAACATGATGTCATCTGCTACTGAGACTGACGAGACTGGAATATTTTCGAAGAACATTCCAAAGGAAAATCGATTGAATAAATACCCAACTTCCTTCAACTTCATAGACGTCTCCTCGACCCAAGAAAAGAAGAAAATAAAAAGAATCGATTGTCTAACGATTCTCAATAAAGATGACCAGGAAGTTACCATTGGAGGACAGTAATGTAGTGTGTATGCGTGTGTCTGTGTGTCTGTGTTTATACTGGTAGAGTTGGAGGGACGAAGGTTGACAGATTCTAGATGACCGAGGCCTGCCTGATGAGACTTTGTACTTTTTAATGAATCTTCGTCCAAACCTTAGAAGGGTCACGCAGCACAACACTATACCCTCGTTATCATGAATCTACTTTTACTTTCGCGACGTTAACAAATATATTTTTATTAGAAAGAAAAAATTGCCAAAGATAAGGGAATAAAAATATTTAAAATATTGGAAAACATGTTGGAAAGAATTTTATTTCCGCTATCGGTGTGCGTTATCGTTCGCCTAGAACAGACAATGGGGGCCATAAATTTGAAAAAAATTTATCAAGGAATAAACGTCAAATGTAGAACGAGCGTGGCCGGGGTAAAACGTTAAGGGAAACGAACGGTCGATTCCTTCGACTTCCATTCGATATCCGGCGCAGCCGTAACCACGAGGGCGAGTAACTGTATTTCTATTTGTCCCCGATGGAAAATCGAGCAAAACGAGCCGGCTGGTCTGTCGCTTTTCAAAGCCGCGAGGAAAAAACACAGCTCTAAGCAACGCGTCAACTATAAATCTCGCTTCCACGGCGAGCGCAATAACTCGTTCTGCCTCGAATGTAAATGTCGCGCCCACCCCATAGAAAAGCGACTAACAAACAAACCTGGAAAGAGCATCGTTGCGCTATTTGCAGCCGCGTTTCGTGATTATTCGAACAGCCGTGCACCTCGAGGAACGTAATATTTCCCGGGCTACGGTATTTATTCCGTACCAACGAGGCGCTTTCGGAAATG
This sequence comes from Eufriesea mexicana, assembly GCF_001483705.2. Classification (NCBI taxonomy): domain Eukaryota; kingdom Metazoa; phylum Arthropoda; class Insecta; order Hymenoptera; family Apidae; genus Eufriesea; species Eufriesea mexicana. The sequence goes on along the minus strand of NW_016908822.1, from coordinate 58,681 downwards.
CCGTTGAATAAAATGGATGGCATCACAGTTGTTCGCGTCCTTTCTCGAAACACCAAATTGGAAATATTCACGGATGATGTCTAACATTTGTGCGTCAGCGTTGACATGCTTCAAAGGAGAATAGAGGCGATAAATCTCGCACGTTTGCTCTTTAATCGGAGTCCGAGTGTTTGTCACGGAAATCCATCAGATGGAAAATTTATAAGATGGTATAATTACTATATATATATATATTATTTAAATAAGATTGGTGATATATACATGGAAAAAAGGCAATTTAAAACAACCCTAAACGACTATCCTCGAGACCTCTTTCGACCTTTGGTTACCAAGTTCTACACAATAGTGCTCTCTCAAGAGGGTCGTTCCTCGCTTTCCCTAATTTTTCTTAAAACTACCCTTACCCTTTTATGACCCTCTTCCATTTAGGGTCCTTAAATCTACGATACTACAATGGAAGTCTAGTAAATCCTTCCATTAAAATATTTTTTCTTCGTTGTATAACACGAATCTTGGTAATTTCACCTCTGCAATTAATTATTATAATTATCTTCTATTTTGGAACAATTTTTTGAACACCCTATATGTAATTATAAGAGGATAATTGTTCAATAAATAGCCTGACTTTGAACTGCTTAATAAATAACACCTTATTTTCGAAAAATCTAGAATCTAGAATCGGAGCCTTATAAATTACAATTAACCCTTCCACGAAAAATTTATGTCGATAATATTATATAAATAATACTACACGCAAAGTACAAACAAAATTTCAAGCCTATAAAAATAGTAAATAAACTTAGAAAACAATTCTACGGTGTATACAATCTCTACGTTACGTCTATTGGAGATATAGGTCGTGGTGGCGCTAGTGAGTTAAATGGAAAATCGTCTTAAGGCGCTCGCCGGTGAAAGAGTTAGAATCTCCCGATATTCTCAGCATGATTATCCACCCGACACCCATCTCGGAAACTTCAGAGGACGAAGTTCGTGTATCTTTTCAAAAATTAATTCCAATATCCGTATGTTTAAAACCATACAGCCAGAGATGAGCGCTTCGAGATATCCCACGAGACTTCCGGTGAAAGTTCACAGCTGTAATCGAGTCAGAATTTTCTCGGTATCAGGCGCTGGTAAACGCGAAGCGAAAGTGTGCAGAGTCGTCGGAGGATTGGAATATCAATGTCGGGGTGAAAGGAGGAAGAGACATGCGTGGGAACAAAGATTCGATGGATATTTCTCTAAATCGAATCGATGCTCGACGGAAAGATTTACTCCTGGAACATTGGCCAATTCCGAGCACTTTCGCAAGGAGACACACTCGTCACTCTGTTCGAACCTGAGAAAAGAAACTCGGAAACTTGGCTGGATCGGCGTTTCTTTCGCCGCTCTGGTCCCTTTCAACGCGTGAAACGGGATTCGATCCAAGCAATCGCAGGATTTTCGAAAGCCAATTAGCTGTTTCGCCGCGTTTATTCTCGCTGATCGTCTAACTTCCGGCGGAATCGCGCGAAGCCAAGTTCGGAATTGGTTAAAACTAGTTAGACCTCAGAAACTTCCCTGTCCGGTTCAACCGGTTCGTCATTTGATCCGGATCGTCTTCGTCTGCTCTGGCCAGCGTTACGTCGCTCCGCGATTCTAAATTGGTCCAATCAGGCGTAATTAGACAGTCGAGCCGTGAAATTTATCGCAACCCCGTTCAATCCCGATGCCAAGAAAATGGATTACCCTTTATGCTCTCTGTTGGACGAGGAACTCCTATTTGGAAAAGATCTATGTCTCCATAGTGCAGTAAACACTAGGAAATTAACTCGAGACACGCTAGGTACCCCCAAATTGCTGTCACGATAAAAATGTCGTTGAAATTTGTAACGAAAGAATCGACGCGAGAAAAATGCCATTCTTTATTATAAACTAGCCCTAAATATTCGAGAAATATTTGGAAATTCAAAATCTGTGCTCGACTGTGTCCCTGTCAGGGAATTCATGTATGACATTCTAGATGTTGTCATAATCCACGCTGAATCTGTATTTGATAGAAGACGAGAATCGATGGGAAGGAGAAAATATTCTCGAATTCTAGATCATTCTGGAAGAAACACGTACTCAGACATCAAGCAGAAATTTACGATCGTCCAACTTCCTTCTCGGCGAAGTAAACACCGAGGAATTAGCTGAAGACGTCCTCGGTGTTTTCGAAATTTCTGCTCCAGCAGAAACACCGGAAAATTTTCCAACAAATACCAAAACTCGACTCGTGAAAGATAATATCGCAGGCCATACTTGAACACGTAAATATTCAGAAAGGGGAACGTTCATCCGAGTCCCTTCCTCGAAGTAAACACCGAGAAATTAACTTGAGACACTCTTAACCTTTCACCAGGAGGCACTTGGTCTCGCAAGAACCGATAACTAGATGTACATATTTACCCTCTTTTCCTAACAATTGCGAAGGAAATGAAGGAAAGTAAATGTTACAGCGATTATGCGTTTTCACCTCACCTTTCGTGACTACCTGTCGCAATAAGCAGTCTTGATTTCTCCAACCATGTCACTCGTTTGACCCTGGTCCTGTCAAGACTTTTAATTCCTTTTTATTATTATTTATCATCTTTTCGTATCAAGAATCTTTGTCACCAAGAATTACTGTTCTCAAAATTTCCGCTTCCAGTAGGAATCAAATCAAAATTTTTTATGGGTCCATGTTGAGGCCCCAGGATCGAAGGTCCCAAATTAAGTGGAGGATTGTTTATGTCCTTATTGACAGGGTCCCTTGATTCGTATATACTCGTTATCACCTAGTCACCACTTGGGTGGACCTTAGTAAAGGTCAATAAACCAATAAAATATTAAGACGACAGGCATAGGGCCCAAAATTATTTAAACATCCATCATCGCAAAGAGACGTCGAAGCTAACACACATCCCCAATATTATTCACAACTAATAGGAAGACATACACACATCACTTATATTTCACACTAATCAATCAGTAGACATATAAAACTTATAAAACCACCGAGACAGCAGTCACGAGAGAGTTCTCCTAAAAGTCCCAAGAAGACAAGACAAGCATCACGACCAAACAGTCAAGGCAGACTCGCGATAATCAACCTAGCGCGAGAAACAGTCACACCGCGGAACTCTTTAGTTCACTCCTAACCAGGTCTAGCTGTATTAATTTAGAGTCGCATTCCAGCAACATAGTCGCATCCGCGTAAACGGGCCTTATGACCCCATCTTGAGAGTTGCAGTTTTCGGAACGCAACAACCCACAATAACATCCCTTATTCTTTGTATTTATCAATCAACTTTGTCTAGCTCTATTAATTTAGAGTAGGCCGAATCCCAGCAATATCGCATCCACGTAAACGGGCCTTACGACCCCACGAAACTCACACCGTGAGAGTTATAGTGTTTGGGAAGCAGCAGTCCAAACAACATCCCGTATTCTTAGTATTTATCAATCAGCTTTGTCTAGCTCTATTAATTTAGACTAGGCCGCATCCCAGCAACATTGACGCATCCGTGTAAATGGGCCTTATGACCCCGCGAAACTCCCACCATGAGAATCATAGTGTTCGGGACGCAACAGCCCACAATAACATCCCTTATTCTTTGTATTCATCAATCAGCTTTGTCTAGCTCTATTAATTTAGAGTAGGCCGCATCCCAGCAATATTATCGCATCTACGTAAACGGGCCTTACGACCCCACGAAACTCACACCGTGAGAGTTATAGTGTTTGGGAAGCAGCAGCCCAAACAACATCCCGTATTCTTTGTATTTATCAATCAGCTTTGTCTAGAGCTTTATCCAGCTCTATTAATTTAGACTAGGCCGCATCCCAGCAACATTGACGCATACGTGTAAATGGGCCTTATGACCCCGCGAAACTCCCACCGTGAGAATCATAGTGTTCGGGACGCAACAGCCCACAATAACATCCCTTATTCTTTATAATTGCCAATTAAACAGTATCCCTATATGCATTTCCTTTGTCTTTTGGAGATACCTCTGTCTATTCAGATATGTATACGTTCACTATGGCTGCGTTCAGTCAATCCTATTGTACCCCCGTATCGTAAACCTCCCCATAAGTTCCCTCAGATGCCTATTCTTCGCCGTGCATCGGATAGAATTATTTCCTCGTAACTCCTCGACAGAAATAAATAGGAAGGTAATAACGAGAATCCCATTGCTCCAAAGTTAGAATCAACACACACAGCGACATTATCACTCGAACAGCTCGTTCCTTGGTTCTAATTACAAGTCCCAGCTGCCTACCTCGCGGGAACCGCGGAATCGACTATGCCTAATAATGTAAATAGCACGTAAGGCCGCGGATGGTTGATCGACTGGCGTGATTGGAATGTCTACGCGATAATTCAGTCGAGGCAAAGCCGAGGAACTGCTGGCAGAGAGCTAGGTGCAATGCGCGAACATAATTAGCAAGAACGCCGGCTGAAGATGGGATCAGCGAAACGCGCGAAACGAGAATCGAGATCTTGCCTTCGAGATAGATTGGTTGTGGCAAACAGTCTCCTTTGCCTGAGACTCTGTGCACCTGAACGAGGGTTGATTAATTCCGAAGTTAACTCCGAGCGGTTAAGTCGTCGGATGGTCTGAAGACAAGGCGTAGAGGAAAGAAACAAAGCCGGCCGTGGTCGGTAAATAGGGTTGGCCTTTTCTTTCAAAAAGAATCCGCGGCTGCTTCGGGAAAATTGCCCGCCATATCAGATCCTTCCGGGAACTTGGATCGAAAGACTTTGATAAAGTTTTCGGCGAACAAGTTGAAAACTTCTCATTACGAGCATCCCGACTGTCGATTACAATGGCTACCCACCTTGCTTCCTCGTTTTGTAGCCAACTTCCTCGCATGGGAGTCAAGGTCCACGGGAATGTACAGGGTGTCCTGTCTGAACCAGGTCAGACATAACTATCTCGAGAAAATATTTTGCGTGTCACTCGAATGAAATCGAGGGATCGATACACTGTATGAAACATTTTCTGGGATGTTATTTTTTAAAAAGGGAGTTTTCAAGGTCATCGATATTTTGTTTCGCGCATCGGGTAGCCGATGTTAATTAAAAATGTACGATATCGATACTTTACGTGCAATTTCGATGGAATCGAGAAATATTCTTTTCTATGGTCATTATTTTTTAAAAAGAGATTTTTCAAGGTCATCGATGACCATTTGTATAGAAATACATTTTGTTCTATGCATCGCGTGGCTGATGTGAATTAAAAATGCACGATTTTAATATTTTACGTGCAATTTGAATGGAATCGAGAAATATTCTTTTCCAAGGCCATTATTTTTTGAGAAAGTTTTCGAGGTCATCGTCTGTATATAGGTGCGCTTTGTTTTATGCATCGCGTAGCTGATGTAAATTAAAAATGCACGATATTAAAGCTGAATTGAGCTTTGACTCGGAAAATTAAAAGGAAATGCGAAATCCTCGACTATGTCAAACCTGGAGGACATTCTGTCATGGCTGCGCTGCTCCTGTCATTAGATTGTATGTCTCGTGACTATCGAGGGATTAATTTTACAAATTTCGGTATGATCTTAATAAAAATACGGAAAGAAAGGAAGAAAAATTCGATTCTTCTGACTTGACACCAGATTGACAGAAGGCTCTATTCGGCTATGATTGACACGTAAGTATAAGATTTAGAAGATGCAGACAAGTATCGCAACACTTGAACCCGCGAACACTGCGTGAAAAGTGTCTAAATCACTAGAATAAAATATTCCTTCTGACAACCACACTTTGGATGGTCTAGATAAAACGAGACACCCTGTAAATAGAACCCGCAGGTCCACAAGGAAGATCACCTTTTATATTACATCTCCACGAACAGGCGCCAGGTCTGGGTGTCTGGCGACGACTCGAGGCGAAGTTTGCACCCGGGCAGATAAAAAGTTCCTGCTATTGTCAATTACCAACCGGCGAGGCTAGCATACTCGTCGGGACATTATTCGAATCCATTGAACTAGCGAGCTACCCAGCAGCTCGATCACAGGCTCCCTGCAATTGACCCGGTGTTGCGTAACTACCGAACTCCTGCGACGTCTCGCAACGCAAATACAGAGCCAGCGAAACTGAATCCATCCAGGTGGAATCGAAGCTAGCTAGAAATTACAAGTGATTCGTTTGATCGCGCGTATAATTGACCGATTATCGAAAGTGGCATCGGAAATAACCGGAATCGAATAATTCCGATATCAGAAAGAAGAGAAAGACGAGAAGAAGAAACGGAGAGGTCAGAAGAGAGAGAAGGATCCAATGGTGATGATAGGAGAACGAAAAGAGAAGAGAAGAGAAGAGAAGAAAAGAGATGACAGGACAAAAGAAGAGAAAAGATGACAAGATAAAAGAAGAGAAGAGATGACAAGTCAAAAGAAGAAAAAAGAAGAGAAGAAGAGAGAAGAGGAGAGGAAAGAAGAGAAGAAAAGAGAAAAGATGACAAGACAAAAGAAGAGAAGAGAAGAGGAGAGAAGAGAAGAGAAGAAACGAGAAGAAAAGAGATGACAGGACAAAAGAAGAGAAAAGATGACAAGACAAAAGAAGAGAAGAGAAGAGAAAAGAAGAGAAGAGAAGAGAAAAGAAGAGAAGAGAAGAGAAAAGAAGAGAAGAGAAGAGAAAAGAAGAGAAGAGAAGAGAAAAGAAGAGAAGAGAAGAGAAAAGAAGAGAAGAGAAGAGGAGAGAAGAGAAGAGAAGAAAAAAGAAGAGAAGAGAAGAAAAGTGAAGACATGAGAAGAGAAAAGAAGAGAAGAGAAGAGAAGAAAAAAGAAGAGAGGAGAAGAAAAAAGAAGAGAAGAGAAGAAAAGTGAAGACATGAGAAGAGAAAAGAAGAGAAGAAAAGTGAAGACATGAGAAAAAAAGAAGAAAAGAGAGAAAAGTGAAGACATGAGAAAAAAAGAAGAAAAGAGAGAAAAGTGAAGACGTGAGAAGAGGGGAGAAGAGAAGAAAAGAGATGAAATGAGAAAAGAAGAGAAGAGAAGAAGTAAGATCGGTATAATCGGAATCGGTGGAGCAACCATTGGACTAGGTCGATAGCTAGACTAGGTGATCAGCACGAAATCGATACTAGACTAGTCTAGCCTCTGCTCGATCGCGTTGACATTTTAATGGACGCAGGTCTGTCCTAGAATTTTGCTAAGGGCTTCTTGTTGCACGTTCTCGACGGGGTGGCTGCGTGGAGTTCGTTGTTCTTTGTGGCCACTGTCAAAGGCTCTCCGCGGTAATTGATCGGTCATCCGTTTCCCATAGTTCATTGTCGCTACGTGCGCGGCCAGCACGCTTTCAATCTAGCTGACCCATTCATCCGACGTCCCGCAAACGTAATGATTAATTAATCGGCCGACCCGTGGTGAATTAATGCGACAGTTTTTTCCACCACGCAGCTGTTACGTCTGGAAATCATCGGTCTCGTTCCAGGATGAGAATAGAACGGGATCCTTTTTCTCGTCCTCGTCGAGACGTTCCCTAGCCTTCCTTTCTTCTTCCCAGCCAGACACGTTTATAGGAATGATCGATTGCCACGTCTAAAGTATCGTTGTCTTCCGAGTTCACCGTACCACCATTCCACGAGAATCATCGCTAGCAAAAGCATAGCAAGTCGATCGGGACATGTCACAGATCCTGATTGGTTGCAACGTATGATAGATTCAGGGAATGAATTACTACATTCCTGTCAAATTAAATTATCGCGAAAAATAGAGAAATATATCGACAGATGATCGGAAGTGGTCTTACTATTCTCAAAGGATCTACAAAATCCAAAATACACTTGACACTTTAATAATTAACACATTCAAATCTCAGACTTCGCGGTATCTATCGAATAATCTATAACCCTTTGAGGACTATGACCGCATATATGCTTTTTAAGTAAACTGTCAATTTGGTCAAGAAACTCATGTGCATTTGGTGAAAACAACTGATAAAGCCGAAAGACTCATATAGGTGACCACATATGTTTAGAATTTGACATGGAGTGCTATGTCGAGTGCTATCAATAGCGACCAAACAGAAATGTGCAGTGGCAATTTGAAATGCCTATTGTGGCAGCAACTTGACTCCACGATACGGTTAACCTCGAACCGTCCAGACTGCAAAGGGTTAACTGTCAAACGAAAGATAAAGTAGTCAAGCTAAACCGAAGAACCGCAGAATTTGTACCATGATCTTACATCATCCCCTGGTACTATCCCCCGAACCTCGAGTCCTCGGACGTCGCGCCACGAGATTTCTTCCCTCGAAGGAGCCCGGCCCAACCCCGACGGTTCTCGAGACACTCGAAGGTACCTACTTCGATAAATCGACGATCCAAGCTCTTCCATCTCACTTGCAAACACAAATTCCCGCACAGAAGTTTCAGCGAGCAAAATGACCCTCGTACGATCCAATCTCGGCCCGGAGCACCAGCCATCAGCGAACCGCAGGGATCGCGCAGAGATCGCTGGCATAAAACGGAATTCCTTCGAAACTCGACGTTCCCGTCGAATCATTCGTCGTGTACGGCCGAAAATCGTAAAACGGAATATAAACGCGTGGCCCGTGATCCGTGATCCTCCTCGGGGCATCGCGAGAAGCCAGCGACGGTGATTACCGGCATCATTTGCAACCGATTTTACGTGACAACGTGACCAGGTCGACGATGGGACACGGGCTGCTGGCACCGGTTTTATCGCTTGGACGAACATTGAATAAATAACGCGACGCTTCACCGTGATGACCGGGGGCGTTAAATCTTCATGGTGACCGGCCGAGAGCGAGGGACACGGTGCTTTATGGCCTCCCTGCTCGTCAACTGGTTGTTCCACCGGTTAATGGACATCTTTGAGAACGTCTGCGACGGCACGCCTTATCCTTACTGTTCGTCCAAGGAACCGTGGGGTATTCCCTGACGGATCGTGGACAATGTATCGATTACGGGGATTGGAAATAGAGAGGCTCCCCCGGTGTTACTCCGGAGACACATTTGCGTCTACGAATTCGCGTTGGACGGACGGTAAGAAACAATTCGGGTGGATATAAAAGACGAATTACGTGTACTGCATGAATCTGATGCGTTGGCAGGGTCGCTGGATGGCTAAGGGTTTTAAGCTACTGGTAAAGTTAGTACAAGATCGTAATATACCAGGGAACTATACGAGTTCTGCCGAGTCTAAGTCTATGCCAAGATTTTACGGTGGATCTCGATCACGTGGTTTATTTCTTCCGATTTCTTTGTCAAAGATTCACGTCCTTGCTGCTATTCTTCTGCTCATCGATGGATAATACTGTGCATGTCTTAAGAAAAGTCCCATAAAAGGGATTCAGGAATCCTAACTGCTCAGAGTGAAGGAGATTTTGCGATAGGGGCTGTTGATGAGGTAGACAGGTTCATTAAAATAGATAGGCCTTACTAGGCTTCTTACGAGTTCTAGCGAATCTACGTCTGTGTCAAGATTTTACGGTGGATCTCGTACACGTGGTTTATTTCTTCCGATTTCTTTGTCGAGCATTCACGTCCTTGCTGCTATTCTTCTGCTCATCGATGGATAATACTGTGCATGTCTTAAGAAAAGTCTCATAAAAGGGATTCAGGAATCCTAACTGCTCAGAGTGAAGAAGATTTTGCGATAGGGGCTGTTGATGAGGTAGACAGGTTCATTAAAATAGATAGGCCTTACTAGGCTTCTTACGAGTTCTAGCGAATCTACGTCTGTGTCAAGATTTTACGGTGGATCTCGTACACGTGGTTTATTTCTTCCGATTTCTTTCTCGAGCATTCACGTCCTAGCTGCTATTCTTCTGCTCATCGATGGATAATACTGTGCATGTCTTAAGAAAAGTCTCATAAAATGGATTCAGGAATCCTAATTGCTCATAGTGAAAAAGATTTTGCGATAGGAGCTGTTGGTGAGATTGACAGGTGTAATTAAAATAGATAGACCTCACCTAGCTTCTTATAAGTCACGCACTAGTAGGCTACCAGTCAGAACGGTGTCAAGAATTGACACTCATATTTCTAGACTCGTGACAGTCTCATATAGCGACAAAATAAGTTAGATCTCTTGTGTCGAATGATCCTATTCGTAAGTGTGACACCTCTAGCCAATAATCAAGGTTCATCTTGTTCAAGAAGGTGGACCTAACGCTATCAAACATCGCGATCCTAACAAGCATCGATTTAACAGACTGCTATACTATAGTAACAGCTTCAAAGAAATGGTCCCTCATTGCGATCTCCTGAAAGGGTACCGGTTTGCTCGAAAAAAGTCATCAAAGAGATGTGAAGAGAGCACACGGACGGAAACGCTACTCTTTCAGGATGAAAATAAAACGACACGATTATAAATGTAATATCGGCTCGTGCAAATAAGATCCGTGAGATCGGAGTTATTGGATCGCTATCGCGTATCCGCCTGCTTTTATTTCTCCGCGTTTATTGCAGTTTCAACGGCGCTATGATTAATGCCGGGCACACGGCAACATTTATTGGACGCGCAAAAAGCCCAACGACGCATTGTGTAAACATCGTGTCGGTGGAGTGGGCACTGATAACCGACTATGCTGCATTATAACGATATCCGACGTTTATCGTCCCTCTACTCGCGAGCAAAACTGATACACGTATTTAGCTGGGTTTCGGCTCCTATATGGGGGTGCAGAAAACAATCGTGCCCAACAACAACGGGATCTTAGGGGTCTCTTTGGTCATCCCATTAAGCTTTACGTTCACGCAAACTTTCGTCGAATTTCCTTGTGATATCGTGTGCTTTTCTAACCTCCATGTTTATTCACCCTCTATACAGGGTGTCTCACTAACGATAGTATAAATGGGACCTGGGTGATTCCACGTGAAAATACAAATCGAAAATAAGGAATAAAATTTTTTCATTGGAAGCTTCGTTTCCGAAAAAATCGACTTTGAATATTCACCGAATGCGCGAGCACTTGGCCGTGGCTTATATGAATAGACCATCGATACATGAGTATCGGTGGTACACTCGAGGAGGGGCTGATTCTACATGAAAAAGCAAATCGAAAATAAAGAATAAAATTTTTTCATTCGAAGCTTCGTTATCGAGAAAATCGACTTTGAATATTCACAGAGTACGCGCGCACTTAACTTTGGCTAAGGAGGGCGGGCCGTAAGAATACCAGCGCGCTCAGTGAATATTTAAAGTCGATTTTCTCGACAACGAAGCTTCCAATGAAAAAATTTTATTCTTCATTTTCGATTCGCTTTTTCACGTAGAATCAACCCCTTTACTGAGACATCATATATATAATGTAGGACAGTTCAGTGTTCAATTTTCAGTAAAACAGCGAATGATACAGTAAGATCAGTGGGTAGGGTCAGGGTGAAATAGCGAGTATATGATTATTCGAATTATATCATTATTTATTAGAATCGGAGAACCTGGTTGTGCATTTATGCTGTTCTAATCCTCCTCTTTCATGCATACATGTAGAGGATATAGATTGACAAAAGAAGAAGAGATGGTAGGTTCTAAAGTATATTTATTAGGTGCTACAGGGAAATTAAAAGTAAAGTATTATTGCGACTATTGACAACTACAATAACTCTGTCGCTGCTTGGTTCTATTACTGACTCTTGCTTATGACTCTTTGCTCATACGATGCATCTCAAAAATTTTATACATTCCACGAACTTCTTATTGCATCTAATAACAATTACACTAACTCTGTCACTGCTGGGTTCTATGACTGACTCTTGCTTATGACACCTTTTTATACGATGTATCTCAAAAATTTCATAAATTCAAAGAAATTATTATTGCGACTATTGACAACTACAATAACTCTGTCACTACTTGGTTCTATGACTAACTCTTGCTTATGACTCCTTGCTTATACGATGTATCTGAAAAATTTCATACATTCGCAGAACTTATTACTGCGTCTGATAACAATTACACTAACTCTGTCACTGCTGGGTTCTATGACTGACTCTTGCTTATGACTCCTTGCTCATACGATGCACCTCAAAAATTTCATACATTCCAAGAACTTATTATTGCGATTATTGACAACTATAATAACTCTGTCACTGCTTGGTTCTATGACTGACTCTTGCTTATGACTCCTTGCTCATACGATGCATCTCAAAAATTTCATACATTTCAAGAACTCATTCGTCTTTCTCGAATAATCTTAAAATATTCTGACTCTTTCATATATCTTCACCCTCCATATACGTTTCACCCTGTATGCGAACACTCTACCCTTCGATTTGCGTCTTTTTCGACAAACACCCGCAACCTAACCTAACCTAACCTCATCAATGAAACATAAGTAAAGTAGACAACTATACAACCCTTTTTGCCCAGAATTTCGAAACACGTTGCTAATTTGCTAAGCGATCCGGCCCAGCCTGTAGACCCGTAGTCGTACTCTCCGTGCGTCATCCTGTAGGAACATCCTTGAAACGGATCGATCAGGGAAGCTGCAAGAAAACCGTGTCGGACAAGCCTTCAAAGAACGCGGGGAAAAAAAGGAAAGCTGCCGATAAATCGTCGTTTTTACCAGGCGAAAGGAATAATAAGACAGGGGGAGAGGGGGCGCGAAAGAGCAGGAATCGCGGCGGGGAAAAAAAAGGAGGATGGAAGGAAGATCGAGAGGAACGGCGCGACGTTAACGAGCAGAGATCGCGCGCGAGACCGATTTTCCACTCTGGATGTTTGAAGCGCGCCGCGTGACTTCATTAAACGCGCGCGATACACGTCGCGAGATAAAACTCCACGCAGAAGGTACACATTATGCGGCAGGCAACGTGACATGCTATCGTGCAAGCGGAGCATCCTCTAATGATGCAAGGACCGGATGGTGGCGCAGCAATATTCTCTTTCGTAGCTTTCCTTCTGGCAGGCAACCTCTGTTCGTGTTTCGCCCTCCGCCGCACCCCCGCGCCCACCCCCGGGCCCACCCTGTCCGTGTCCGCGTTAACCCCGCATGGAAAATTCCAATAATCAGCAAACTTGTCTACGCGTGTACACTCGCAACCGGAAATTCATTAGACGGCCATTGTGCATTTCCCACGTCCCCAATTAGTATTATTTTTCGGCGCGTCACGCGCGCGGAAGCGTCGCGATTTCGATCACCGATTGCCACGTACGATCCAGCGGGATCTATCGAGGCGAATTACGCGTTCGGTAACAGTCACGATGTACTACCCTATAAGGCTGTGTTTATCTGTATCGATCAGTTTCGCATATATTATTCGTCCCTTTGTCTAATCCAGTTACGGTTAACAGGCTTCCCAGTCGCGAGTAAATGAGGAAGGTATAATGTAGAAATTCGAGTGTATCGATTTATTAATTATAGCAAGTTAGACTTTGGCAAAACCTGAAAAGATTAATATCAGTGGTATACCGATGTTTAATTTATAGTATTTGATACATTGAGCTGGTTTTGAATTATTAGAATTTGGAGACATCTTTGAGTCACCTTTCTTCTAATTTTATACAGTTGGAATAATTATGTCGCGTGGTTAATTTGTATCATGACGTTGGAATTGCTAAAATTATTAGAAGAGATTAACTATAATTATAGTAACTTAGATTTTCGGAAAATCTGAAAAGCTTAATATCAGTGGAATACCGATATTTAGTTTATAATATTTGATATATTCAATTGATTTAAAATTATCAACATCTGGGACTATCTTTGAGTCACGTTTCTTCTAATTTTATGTAGTTGGAATAATTATTTCGCGCGATTAATTTGTGTCATGTTAGAGTTGTTAAAATTATTAGAGGAGATTAACTATAATTATAGTAACTTAGATTTTCGGAAAATCTGAAAAGCTTAATATCAGTGGAATACCGATATTTAATTTATAATATTTGATATATTCAATTGATTTAAAATTATCAACATCTGGGACTATCTTTGAGTCACGTTTCTTCTAATTTTATGTAGTTGGAATAATTATTTCGCGCGATTAATTTGTGTCACGTTAGAGTTGTTAAAATTATTAGGGAAAATTAACTATAATTATAGTAAATTAGATTTTTGGAAAACCTGGGAAACTTAATATCAGTGGAATACCGATTTTTAATTTATAATATTTGATACATTGAGTTGATTTTAAATTATCAGCAACTGGGACTATCTTTGAGTCGCCATTTTTCTAATTTTATGTAGTTGGAATAATTATTTCGCGCGATTAATTTGTGTCACGTTAGAGTTGTTAAAATTATTAGGGAAAATTAACTATAATTATAGTAAATTAGATTTTTGGAAAACCTGGGAAACTTAATATCAGTGGAATACCGATTTTTAATTTATAATATTTGATACATTGAGTTGATTTTAAATTATCAGCAACTGGGACTATCTTTGAGTCGTCATTTTTTTAATTTTACATGATCTGAATAATTATTTCGCATGATTGATTTGTGTCATCGCGTTGGAATTGTTAAAATTATTAGTGGAGATAAACTACAAATATAGTAACTTATCACTTTCGGAAAACTTGAAAAGCTTAATATCATAATATCTGGAATACCGATATTTAATATCTAATATTTGATATATTGACTTGATTTTAAATTATCAGCATCTGGGACCATCTTTGGTCAGTATAACAATTTCACGTGGTCAATTTGAACAATCACTTTAGAATCGCTAGCATTATTAAAGGAGATTAACTTATCTTTTATTTTTCTTATCTTTCGTAAATATTTTATGGTATACTAAAGGGATCGCACCGGTTGATTTGGAAAATAAATAAATAAATAAATCTTCAGCGAGATGGAGTGAGTTTACCCGGCATCGGAAGTGACGGGATCGTTTGGTCGGGAAATAACGGCGATCCCTGGCTCGATCCCTAGACCTACTAGATCGATGAGTCTCTCAGTCTGGCCGCTTAACCCCGTCCGACCGTTTCCACCCCTCGAATCGAGTGACTCGACGATAATAATAACATTTGTCATTAATTACACGCATTAATCGCTGCGCGGGACGGCATTAATCACCGTGATTAATTGCATGGCGGTAATACCGCGCCCACTCCCATTACTCCAACTTGCAGCCCCGTCTGATATCGAAAGACACGGGACCAGGGAACCTCTGTCGAAGACATGCACCGACACACCCCCGCCGAGAAATTTAAACAAATTCCAGCCCCGAGATACCCTACCGATCCGAGATAGAATAAATAATTCCGTCTGGCCGAGATCGATCGGGAAGATCTCGAAAACGACAGGGGCATTAAAATTCGGCGGATTAAAATTCAGACGCTATTGGATCAGCCTGTACAGCCGTTGAATCGGACATCACGCTCATGGAGGGTCGTAATTTCAATTGGAAAACGACTAAAAAGGTCCGCGGGGAGGACTGCTCGTGCTCGTGCACGGAAAGCCGAACGACCGGGCCTGGCTCGCATTAGTATTCGGGGTTGGTTCATCCACCGGTGGCTGAGAACCCCTGCTCGGTTCCGCGTGCATTTCAACGGCAGCTGGTATCGGTGCCGGGCACCAACAGCTTTCCGCGATGGCTGCTTCTCGCAATCATGCGGCGATATCGTAAATAAGCGGCCCTCGAGATTCCTTTAACTAATATCGCTCGCAGCACGCTTCGTCGCGCTTCTTTTTAATATTCTTTTTAATCCCGAAAAACTTCCAGCCGATATCGTAAGGGCGAAACTTCTCGAACGCCTGCGAAATTATTCGCTAGCCCCGTAGTCGCCCGGTAAATAAAAGTCCTCGGCAATGGAACCGTGGATGAAGGGGGGAGTGAAGAAACGAAAAGGGGCCGATCCGGACATTCTTGTCGTGAAATTGGAGCACAACGAAGAGGGGTGGGACAAGAGCCCGTTGAAAATTACTATTCCGGCGCGAATTAAGGGGATTTCGAGAAGCAGGACAGTGCTCGAGGCAGGCCTCATTACGGCCGATCCTTTGCCGATAAGAAGAAGATAACGGCTCGAGGGTGGTATAAAATTCGTGGAGAACATCGAGGGCTTCTTTGGATACCCGGAACCGAGCTTCGATTTTATACGCTACGGGACAGCGGCCCCTGGAACGTCTGGCACGTGGACATCCGATCGGTTCCTGATAGCCACGCTGGACCATGACCGCCACACGCGTCCTGCATCTAAACGGACCAATCTGAAGCGACTACGGACAAATTCGGGGTGTAAACAAACCAACGGATCTAAGAAATGCTTTTGAAAAGAGGTTGGATACGATTCGGGTACTATTCCGTGGACCGATGATCGTTGATCACTAGGGGTGTGCTCGATCTCGATGATCCATGTGGGACGGGAGACCAGGAAAAATTCTCGATCCTTTGGATCCTGACGTTCTCGGGATCTAATACCAGTACTAATCGACAATTACTCTTCGCAAGATTATCCCAACTACCCTCTACCGAGCCCTTTGTACCCTAATCGCTGTCAATTCTGGTCAGTGTTTTGATACCTCGTGCTAAGTCGTGACATCACCGAACTTCTGATCACGCGACGGTTAGAATTAAGCTCGTAATGGATCCGTATTCCTCCAAATCCCATTCACCCTTGACCCCAAGCCTGAACCTACCCCTCGCGTGATCAGAAGTTCGATAACGTCACGATTTGGTGATATCCGACATCCCAACACTGGTCCTAAGGTTGCGGGCCCACTGACGTCGCGTGTGCCAAACGTCGAAGTCCAAGCCTAGGTTAATGGCCACCTGACCCTTATCTAACGGCTGTTTGTCCAAACCTTCGCAAACTTTACCAAATGGCTGCCATAGACTTAGACCGTTTCTGAGTCTACCTAGCTTGAATCAAGACACAAGCATTCGAAATATAAATAAATCGTCTGAATACCGTGACACTCGGCCAAGTGACTCACTTCTTGGACAGGCACCAGAAAATCGACCTTGAGAGGGTACACTCTAACTAGCCCTGTTTCACCGATCCGACAGCGAGTTCTCTCAACTTGGGTTCTCGTTCGGTCATTTGCATCATGGTGGCGTGTTTGTCGTAGGCGGTTAGTTAAGGAACGGCAGGAGGACAGGTCGGATCCACCCGTTGGAAATCCAGCTGGTGACCACGGTCGTACATAACTCAGGATTGCACAGCAGCGGTAACGGGGTGGTCGGTAGCCGCTACACGGGAGTCGCGGGACCGAGATGGCGCTGCTGTGCGCGCGTGCGAATGTAGCGAGACCTGACGGAGGGTCGGGACGAAGGTGGAAACCGTGGGATTCGGGTCTACTGACGCGGGTAGCCGGCGAAAGCAGACAAATAGGAAAAGAAGAGCGCGGACTGGTTGAAGGGAGGCTGACAGAGGGTCGCGGCCGACGAAATGGCGCGGACGGGGTGCGGAGAGGAGAGCGCAGCCGGTGCAACGTGATTCTAAAATAAATCTATCGGATTTTGAATTTGAATACGGGACACAGACGTCGTCGTATTGCGAATGGAACGACGTAGAGCTCGCCTAAACAGCTCAGAGCTATTGCTTCTGGGGCGTAGGGGACACGCTGTGCCTGACAACTAGATCCGTCAGGGTGGCCGTGAAATTTTTAACCGGCTGACAGTTGCCCGTGGTGATTCGTGCGATCCAAGTATCGATGAGAAAATGGCGCCGAGTGAGTCGTAACTCCGCGACGCTGTTGGCCTAACCACGGGATAGATAAAAGAGCCGTGTGCTCGAACGGTGTAACCCTGGACAACGGTTACTCGAGGCTCGTCACTGATAAAGCACTCGGGTAGACGCGAAATGGGAGAAAACAAAGGGACCATTACTCCCGAGAGAAATACTGGGAGAAGCAGATAAGTGGCGAGAGGGGCAGTTGCGAGACGGGGTGGAAGAGATTTGGGATACTGTGGCCATAATGTATGCAATTGGGCCGGCCAGTACGTAGGATGGTACCCTGTTGGTCGATTATGCGTGCTGCTGAATGGCACGGGAAGCCAGGACCGTCGACTGCGTAGGCACTATGCATGTCAGGTATTATATGGTATTTAGCGTGTATCTGCTGCTCCGCACACGCCGTGCTTTCGCATTCTGCAGTTGGAATTACGTTGGAACACGTGTTCCAAGAACATCATCCGCACGGTCGCATCCGACACCGATCTGTGCTCGCTCTTTACGCGAATCCGTTCGCGGTTCTTCCAAGGTAGCCGTGGTATTGATTCGGGGGTGAAAGAGAAACAAGTTTCGGCGAATAATCGGGGAGTTAGCGCGAAGCTCCGGGGGTCCGATGCGACCATAAATTTGGACGTTTGCGGAGAATTATCGGGACGAGTGGAATTTCGTCGCGTGAAATGAGCGAAATGGGCGAAATAGGTAAAATGGTAATGATGGCTGACAAGGTATGATTAAGCGAATTTAGTACTCCAGATCGCGTGACTTCTGTATTAGTATCGCGCATTGAAATCGACCGATAGTAGCAGAAATGGCACGTTTCATTGGATAACGAGTAGGAGGATTTTGTTACGTGTAATAACGAAGTAAACGAATTTTAAATTCCAAATCGCGTGACATTTGTGTCGTTCTCAGTGACTCGGATCACTGATAACGCTGGCTTGTTACGTTAACTGCCATATTGGTCACCTGTAACCGTAATTTATTTTCTCAGTGGGACCATGGTGGTTCAAAATGTTTAAACTGATATCCTCGACTAAATAATTAAATTAATGTACATATTAATAAATAAACAAATAAAATAAAATGGCACGAAAATGAGCTACAATAAAAAGTCCATTTTGGTCCCCAACGTTTTCAAAAAATTACTACAACGAACAGGACAACTGTATCAGAAGAATAATGGTAACAATGGTCCGGAATAAACGAATCAAACGAATAAGAGATTCACGTGACTTTTCTTATCGCTCTCTAACGTAAGAATGGTACGATTTACAATAGTCTCTAATAAAAAGTCCATTTTGGTCCCCAACGTTTCCAAAAAATTACTACAACGAACAGGACAACTGTATCAGAAGAATAATGGTAACAATGGTCCGGAATAAACGAATCAAACGAATAGGAGATTCACGTGACTTTTCTTATCGCTCTCTAACGTAAGAATGGTACAATCTACAATAGGCTATAATAAAAGTTTCATTTTGGTCTCCAAGGTTTTCAAAAAATTATTGCAACGAATAGGGCAACTCCATTAGAAAAATAATGGTAACAATGGTCCAAACTAAACGAATCGGAGAGTCACGTGACTTTCTTATAGCTCTCTAACGTACGAATAGTACGATCTATAACAGGTTATAATAAAAGATCCATTTTGGTCCCCAACGTTTCTAAAAAATTATTGTAACGATTAGGACAACTCTATCAAAAGAATATTGATAAAAATGGTCCAGAATAAACGAATCAAATAAATCAGAAATTCACGTGACTTTTCTATCAATCTCTAGCGTAATAATAGTACGACCTAAAATAGGCTATAATAAAAGTTCCATTTTGGTCCCCAATGTTTCCAAAAAATTACTGTAACGATTAGGACAACTCTATCAGAAAAATAATGGTAAAAATGGCCCGGAATAAACGAATCAAACGAATCAAAAATTCAGGCGACTTTTCCACCGTTCTCTAACGTAAGAATCCGAAAGCAAGGGATCGAAATTGGGTCTAGTCTATATCCAGCACTGGCCGAACCAAAGGCCAAGTGGAAGCTAATTTCGACATAGTCTATTTCCGAAAGCGAGGTTCATCGGAGCACCAGAGAGCGATATTCGCGTTTCGGAACCGCGAGTCGATCCAAAAGGGGCTCATAATTTCTCCCACTTTTTCTCGTTTATTGCCGCCTTGAACTAGGCCACCGGTGCGTTCGATCCGCCCTTAAAATCCACTATATCTGCCGGCGGTACGCGGCCAACTTTTCCAGCCTGCGCGTAACTTCCAAACCTGATAACCCCCGCGCGCGTGAAAACATCGGAAAATTGGTTTACTTTTCAGCAGGCAGAAGCGTTGCAGTCCACCGGAAGTTACCGCCACGCAAATTGCTCCGAATAACCGGAAACGGAGCCTAAACGACGCGTCGCGCAGCGAATTTCGCTCGAATTGAGCTTGAAAATTTCACCTGATTTTTTAATATTCTTCCCCGCGAGAGTGAAAAATATACGATGCAATTATAAAATGGCCACCTCGCTTATTTTCACTCGGCAAGTATCTCCGTTAGCATGCTTCAAATTAGTACGCGCGATCCGATGTATTATACATGCATAACGGGTGAGCTCGTTAGAAACGGATTTTAATTTTTTCGATGCTACTTTGACGCATGAAAATTTCCGAATCTAGCTGTTCTTTAATTTATCCCCTGCATACAAGTTCCCCTCGATAGTTTCCGTAACACTGAACCTATCACGACCTGTCAATTGACAGATAGATGAAGAAAATGGAAGAAACAAAGATATTGGAAAATTTGCGATATTTATATTAAAAGGAAAATCGAGAAACGAAATGACAGCACCGCAAACGTTGAATACGAAATTTTTAATCAAATATCTAGAAGTGTTTATTCAGGCCGTGGTAGGTTCTCTGAATATTGGTTTCGTGGGTGTGGGCGAAGTTGAACGAGTGAAACTCATTTGTCCTATAATTGTGCAATATGTGATATAAATATATGACCGAGTGTTTGTCTAGTGTGAATGATGTTTGAACAAATGTTTAGAAGAATGTGCCAGAATGAAACAGTTGTCTCAGAAGCGTCAAAGAGTGGACACGTAAATATAATCAATATGTAGAGTGAATGAGAGAGAAGCAACTTCTAAAAAGAGTGCACCTATTTACCATTCAAATAGACTATTATTTAAATATTTTATCTTAAATATACTTTGTGTGATAGTCGCTAAAGAGGTCCTAGGTATTATCTAGTTCATTTTATCCACAAGTTTAGTGTTAACCCTTTTCACTCGAGAGGCGCCACTCAGTCGCCATTTCATCACATTCTAAAGATCGATGTTAATTAATATATGAAATATTCATTTTATCCACAAGTTTAGTGTTAACCCTTTTCACTCGAGAGGCGCCACTCAGTCGCCATTTAATCACATTCTAAAGATCGATGTTAATTAATATATGAAATCTAAAATTACTCAACGATGCGTGGAATGTCGAGGTAAAATAATTCCACGTCTTAATTTGCATTTTCTTATTTATCGTTTTAAAAAAATCCTAGATTTTATGGCAGAAAGTGTTCGAATCACTAGTTTTCTGTAACGAAAGAATTGCCGAGTGCAAAGGGTTAATACTATGCCGTCTGGTGGAACCACATTGGTGTCATGCGAAAACATGACATATCGAGCAAATGTCAGTGACACCACGTTGGCATCATGGGCAAATGGTAAATCGAATGACCAAACAAAAGAATCCCCATTAGAAGTGCGGACGGCATAGTGTTAAGATGCAATTTGAAGTCATTCGGTTGCTTATAAGAATTTTGACGCTAACGATGTACTGTGCGTTCGAGGAAAGAAGACCCAGTGTTTACATCCTCAGAGTAGATTAACTCTACTGACACTCTCCTGATCAAAGGCAGTGACCGTTAATAATTTTGGGTTTTGTATATTTCGTTCTTGACTCGTTCTTTGTTGATCGAGGAAGATATAGTGCGTTCGAGGAAAGGAAACACAGCGTGTTTACATCCTCACGGCTGATTGACTTCACTGACACTCTCCTGATAACAAGCAGTGACTGCTATTGGCTGAAAACGGTAACTGATGACCTTCGTCACCATCTTCGGTCAATAACGGTCACTGCCTATGATGAGCGGAGTATTAGCAGAGTTAATCAGCCGTGAAGATGTAAACACGCTGAGCCTTCTTTCCTCGAACGCGCTATATCCTCCTCGATGAACAAAGAACGAGTCAAGAACGAAATATGCAAAACCCAAAATTACTATATCCCATTTTCATCTATAAATGGATTCTCGTCGCGTTCATGTGCATGGCGAATCGCGCGATTATTTTGGAATAACCAGTGACGTAATTGAGTCCGCGAGGAGGGCATAGGGACAGGCGTTGGTGGAAAAACGGGATCGAAAGCTCGAAACGAAATTCGCTGTTTCCCCGTCCTCGTGCCGCTGAATTTCAAATAACCCGCCCCCCGACGAAAAAAAGCACGGATCTTTCGCCGTGGCCAATTCATTTAAATGCAAATGTAAACTTCGAGGGTGATAAAACAACTGTCGCGCGTTATAGCGCGGAAGAAGGCCTTTTTATTTGCCCTCGTAAACCGGTCCGAGCGATCGCTTCCCGACGGAAGAATTCCGCCGGAAATGGGCAGCCATAACGACCGGTCCTCCGCGGCCATTATCTCGTTATGCATTCCGATCGAATCGCCGCCGATCTGATCGATGGGACAAAGTTAGGCGAACACGGTCGTCTCGACGATAGCGTGAAATCAAATCGCGAGAGGGATGAAAGTTGCGCGGCCCGGAAGTCGCGGGTTCGGTTAATAGGGGATCCGAAAAATGGGATCGCGAGGGCTCGAGTTAACGAAGAGAAACTTGCGAAAACGGATAACGGGGAAGTTGAAAAACGGAATCCTTAGTTTCACTCGACGCGACGGGAAAGTTTCAGCGGAAACTCGGGTTAAATTCGTCGAACGCATCGCGCGAGAACCGTTCATCTTCGTCCTCGAGATCGCTCGATATCCTTCTTCCTCTTTTTCCCTGCCACCCTTCCCTCGCTTTTTCTCTCGATTCCGACATTTTTTCCACGACACGTTTTTCCCACGATTTATCCGCGCGTGTACGTATATGTAGGCGAGGCATCGCGCGATTTATGTATCGTTCGCGCACTTTTGTGGACCGATGTAAATGGCCGGCAGGTGCGGGTATTGATCGAAGCCTATCAGACGAGGTAATTTCGTGGTCAGTCTGCGCGAAATTTATTCGCAGTTCCGGTCCGTCCACGGCGTAATAACGGCGAAATTTTCATTTCTACCGGCTCCTGGCAACGATAAAGAGCGGATTCCGGTGCAATGTGTCGTGCAAATGTAGCTTACCTTCTGGTAGTCGATGGCCAGCAGGAGGTATTTCCGGTCGGCCGAGAGCTGATGATCGAAGCTCGATACCAGCGTCTGTGAAATTGCGAGAAGGAAATAATTATCGTGAAAGAAATCGTTGGAAACGAGGCTAATTATCTTCGAGGGACCAGCGTCCGTCTCGGAGCTGGCAAAGCGGAAGGAAAACACGTTGTACTCACGTTGTTACTCGAGTACTCCAGGATCTTCCTCGGCTTCCTCGATATGACGTGATAGATCAGGAGATTTCCAGTTTCATCCCGATACAGTATCTCGTTTCCTGCAACAGAGACGGCCACGTGTATTTCTCCCGCGATCACCGGCCAGAGATACGCGAGCTTTTGTTGCGGGAAAAAAATTACCCGATAAAGAGCGACCCGATAAAATGAAATTACTTTTATATTGCCCTCGGATGGCAGGATGGGATCGCTGCCGACTGGAAGAAACGGCAGACTCCGACAAATTTTATACCGTATTATCGGCTCTGATTCATTGAAACAGAGATCCCTTTATCCGTTCAATTAATTACCATCGCAATGGAGATTCAGGAGAATTAAACGGTCGTACAAACTGCGATTCGGTAAATGGAATTTCCCAAATCCCCTTTGCGCGGCAAGAAATCCTGTTTCGCGCGACGCGAGACAAGATGGCCGACTGAGGGGACCAGAAGTCCGCGCGCGGCCGCTGTTGTTGATCCGGGCTCGCGCGGCGCTAGTAGTCACCTTGGTCCGGCATCGTAGCTAAGCAGTGACCGGAAACACGAGCGTAGAAGTTAACAGTGCGGTATAAACGAAATACGTTACCCGATATATTTCATTTAATTTACAGTCGTGTTTAAATTATCGACTAAGTGGCTCGTGGCGAATTTTATTGTCCCCGTAATTGCAGTCGGAGGACAGAATAAAATTTACTAATCGCGTGGACAATATTTTAGAACGGGAATCGTAATATTCGATCATATTTTAAGAGCAGTAGAAATTGGAAATATTTTTCTTTCCTGTTTCACCCCTGTTATGTGCCATGTTCCTCGCTGCTCTATATATAATACCGTAAAAACCACTTGCTCTAGATTACCTTGGTTCGATATTATCGCGATGCTCACCTGGTCACTGCGTTCTACGTTGGCATTCCTAATTAACCCGAATTGACGGAGTTTTGTCCAACGAACGAATGCCAACGCGATAATCCGCGGCCCTCCTTTAACCATTAACCACCTCTGTTCCCGATTAGCTTGGATTAACAAGGCTTCATCGTGGTTGGAAGGGATCGCACACCTGTGAGCGATATCCGGTATCGGGCCTATATATCGAGGTACTAATATAAACGTCAGACACCAGGATTCGTGGACATTTTTCCCGGTGTTTCCTTACCGTGCCATTGAGCCTGGTATAGCCGCATAAAACTGTGCACGCGAAACGTACGAGTTTTTAATATCCGGCCTGGTAGATCGGTAACGACACCCTGTGACGTACCGGAGAGGGATGCTGGTGGGACGAAGTGAAATCTGTGCGCGGAGAACGAAGAGCTCGAGATATTTTATTTTATTTTTTTTTCAAGTTTCCTGTAAGTACAGACACGGAAGATGTCTGGTGCTTCCGATAAAGTCTCGAAGGTGGAAGAAGAAGATAATTTATTCTCCGGAAAAAAGGTAGAAATAGAAGGACGAGAGTACTCGTCCAGGAAGCTTCGCTCATCTATCAAGTCCAGCGTTTCTTGTTTCTGACGCGATAGCAGTTTCAGCAGCGTATATAAAAATATTCTACAAGCGGAAGATAAAAAAACATCGGAACGAGGGAAAGAACGTTGGAGAGAATACAGAAATCTGTTTAAAATTGAAAATCGACGTAGAATAGCTCGGTAAAGGTTTTTCGCTTCTGTAGATACCGGATATTCGTTCGGGAAATCGACGCTGGCGGCGCTAGTCTCGCTCGCGGGCACCAAGATGGCGCGTCCGTGGTTCAATTATTTCATTCCGCGAGTGTATACGCCCAGTATGTACTTGATCTTTCTTACTCGCGTTTTCTTATCACTCCATCGTCCGGAATACTTTTCTCATTTATCAAATCCATCGTTTCCTATTTCTCGCGTGACAGCAGTTTAAGGTGTGTACGCGAAGATATTCCACGGCGAGAAAATGAAAGGATTAAAGCAACGAAGAAAAGAACATCCTCGAGGGAATAGAAGTCTGTTTAAAAATGTAAACGAAGTAGAATAGCTCGAGTCGAGACGCTTCTTCCACGCGCATACCGAATATACGTTCGAGAAGTCGCCGCTAGTGGCGCTAGTGGCGGTACAAGATGGCGCGCCGATAGATCAATTATTTTATTCCACCGTACGAGTGCGTGTCCAGCATGCACTTACGTAGTTTGATCTTTCAACTGCTACTCGCGTCTTTTTATCACTGCACGGGGTTTTTAGCGGAGAGGAACACGAACGACGATAAAGAGAGAATTTTTACGAGGCCACCAGTCGGGTGTACTCCATGATTACCATTGTTATTGGGTTGTTGTCGCGCTTGCACGTGTAATAAACCGCGGATACTTTAGGTAGCAACGCGTGAAAAGCGATTTTTATTGTTAAATATCTCGTAAACTATGCAAAGGCTATAGAAACCTGACGCGAATCGAACATTTTTCGCTTTTATACCTGCGTATCAAGTTTTATCACGATCACCGGTATATCGTCTGCTACCCAGCTCATCTGGCCCGGGAATTATCCAAGCACGACGAGAAAGATGCTACGAGATGCTCGTGGATCGATCATGCAGGTCGTCTGTGACGTTACGAATGATCGGTGAACCGGACTACAAGCGTTCCGTTCATTTTCATAGAAGTCCACGAGATCCCTTCAGATTTCACAGGCTGCTGGCTCCATCGTGGCTCACGCATGCATTATTACAAGACGCCATTGCCAAATATGCCAGCAACGCGTACCGGCCAAAGGTACATACCAGGCTGTGCACACGGTGTCCTCCGTGCACACGGATGCCTGGAAAATCCACGTCGACACGGGATTTGCCGTGGATAATGCCGCCCAGCCTTGACTCGTTCGGGCTGACACGTTGTTTTCCCGCAATTTCTTACCAGACAATAACGCCGCAGGTCCGCCGGCTATTTCTTACGCACACCTATTGAAATATCTCCGCCAGAAAACCTGGCGACGCCAGTTGCTGACCTACATCTTCTTTCAAATGAATCCCGTGGAAGCTGCCGGACGACCGTCATCAGCGTGAGACAATTCAGAACTTGGGTCGGAGGCACCGCGTGTTTGAACAAATAAGCACTGGGATTGCTGTTATTTTGGAAATGAATATTCGCGATGTTTATCGCTGGTAGGTGATTCCGGAGTCGCGGAGACGCGTTAGGGGGCTAAGTACCCGAGATTAGGTGCGATCAGGGCTGTAGGAGGACGTGACCGAGTGCGTCCTGGGGGAGCGTGCATAATTTACATGTGGATCTGGATCTGGATCTGGATCTGAACCTGATGAAAAAGACTGTCAAATAAATAGAGACTATGCGCTTGCTGGAATAAGCTATATATCGTCAGAAGATGCACACGAGCTAACTGTCAAATAGAATCGAGAGTGAGATCTATATTTTGTCCGGTTATAGTTTCATATCAGAGGGAATATTTATCGCTGGAATTAGCACTAGACGTGTCATGAATAACTAAACACAGCATTTGAAGGTGATAATAGAAGCAGCATGGTAAAGAGAAATAGGTATATAATCTCGGCACTACTAGACAAAGCTGGACGCTAATCCTCTTACTCCTCTTTTGGTATTTCTCGAAACAAACCGGTTTTCCGATTATTGCAATTACACAGTCTGATCCTTGTCATAGTCTTAATTTAATTATTCGGCTTGCACGAGCTCTCTGACAAAAGGATTTGGTCAGATTTTGATAGATGGACTCTCCCATCCAGAGGAAGCTCCCGAATTGCAAATTTCGATTAATTTTGGAAAGGGAATACATGAAATTTATTTACAGGTATGACTAGAAAATAGTCTCGCGATCCTATGTCCCTAAAAACTTGCGGATGACGAGTGAAATCCCTAAGGTATTCAGACAGGGGGACTCTAGACAGAGGCTGGGGCTAAGATCGACGCAAAAAGGCCCAAGAATAAACTTGCTTGCGAGTAGAAGAGGTAAGAGTATACCTCAGTGAAGAGAAGCAGTTAATAGACGACGGTGCAATTCATCCTGCTCGTCACCCTCTGGTAGCTGCGAGCTCGGGGATGGGATGCTGACTTTGAGGTATAGGCGCAAGCCAGGGTGCTCGTGGGAGCTTCGACCCGAGCGCTACGTTAACCGTTATTATCATAATTTAAATACGACGCGTGTATTCCAGTAGCAATATGGGTTAACGTGTATAATCTACAATCGAAACTCATACGTGCTCGAATATCCACGGTTTCGGAGCTAATATCTCGCGATGTTGCTTCGCAAACAATGTGCCAAGATTCAAGCCTGCAGTTATAATTGTCGACAAAAATCGTCGATATTCTTTAACGACGAATAAATAAGATAGCGAAACTCTGGTATTAAAAATTATTATGGTTTCCTTGAAAAAAATTCCTAAAGGAGTCCCTTTTGACCCGTATTACTATAAGACCTCCTTGACCCGTCTATATATATTTTTATATAATTCCTGCAATTTTCATTATCTGGCAGTAAAAAAAATGGTAAGTATTCTCCAAACATGAGCAAATAAAAGAGCGAAACCCGTGTGTCAATAACCCTTACGGTTTTTGCCAAATAAATTCCCAAATAGGTCCTTTTTGATCCCGATTGGTAAAAGACACCCCCTAGAACCAGCCTATATATATTATTACATAACTTCCAAAATTTTCGCTGTTTTGCACCGAAAAAAATTCAGAATGTTCTCCGAGCATGACTAAATAAACCCGGGAAACTCTCGTATTAAAAAGTCTAGTAGTCTATTAGAAAAAAATTCCCAAGAAAGTCCCCGTGATCCAAATCGGTAGAGGCTGTCGAGAGCGTGGAAAGCTAATTCCTAGATCTGCTAAAACGCTGGAAACGCGGCGAAATGAACATTCGAAGCGCGGAGAAGCTCGATAAGCGACGAAGAGTCGGGAATCTTCTTTTTTCCTATCCAAAGCTGTACACAGGCAGCGCGGTGCGTCACTGGGCTTTTTCGAGGATCGTCTCGTCACCAGCCCTGATTTTAACGAAGTCGTGCGCTGCATAATAGCCAGAGCGACGTTCAAAAAAACGCTGACATACCGATAGCCGTGTTAGCTTCTAATTTGCGTGGCACTCGCCGACTCGAACACGCCTCTTGTCCTCTCAGCGCCTCCATTTCCCTCTGTTCCCCATGCATGTCGTTCCTCCGTCAGCGTCGCATATTAATCGAGTACCGCAGTAACGCGGGTATAATCGATGGAAGAAACGCGACGAGACCGTGAAACCGGTTTCCACGACGTGGAAAACCGAATAAATCGATGAAAATTCGCGTCGGGGCTTTCGGCAAGTCGGAAATATCCTTTGACCCCCTTAACTCACCCCCGCTGCACGCGCAGTTGTGCGCACTTTGGTAATAGGCTATAGATCAATAGTCGCTTCGAGAACTCGAAGACCGCTATCTCGAAACTTTTCGCATCCGACTATAGTCATCCCCAAAAGCACACCCTTCACAACGTAGTCGATAATAGATTCAGAATTATGTAATTATGTCACAGACGCAACACTGCCATTTCTAATCAATATATCCGGACAGTGCATTAAGGATTCTGTGATCATTTTTGAATTACGCAATTCGCCATTATTTATTTGAAATTTGAATTTGGGGGTAAAATGATCTGTCCTTTAGAGTGACAAATAAGAAATGAGAAAGGTGTAATTACTATTATTTTATAATTAAATGTATGCCTTTTTTCTACTTTCTTCTATTTTGACATTGTTAAGAGGTTATAACGCAAAGAAATAGTAGCCAGTGGAAAAGGTGGTAAATTTTATAGATGTTTATTAAACGGGCGAATGGTTAGAACTGGCTTGTCTGTTTAGGGCCACGCAGGACAAAAGATGTCTCCAGAAAAGGGGAGGCAAAAGACAAAATGCAGAGAAGGGATCACCCCCACATCGCTAGGATGTAGAGTTTTAGTATTTAGTTTTTATTACACAGTCATGACAAATTTTGTCAAATCTGTCTATTTTATATTTGACGAAATTCGTTTAGAATTTTAAATAGTTCAGTAGTATAGAATTTCAATATTGCTTTGACTTTGAGGCATGGAACAGGTTGAGAATTACTGCTCTAACCAAAATTTGGAATATTTTTAAACAAAGTCTCGTCGAATCTATCAAAGACTTCAACAGAAGTCTAGCCAATTAAGAGGTCACAGATCTTTCACATCCACGTCAAAGTGGAATCTTACAATTAATCGAAACTATATTTGTCCTATATTAGGGCGTAAAAAAAAAAGAAAAAAAGTTCAAAGTACGCAGTGAAAATAAATCTGTTAATCGACCGAGGTCTTGAATAATTTCTACAACCTTCTGCCCATAAAATATTAATTTATTCAAAGATCGGCGGTCGTGTCGGTAGGGGTTGAACTCACCCCTCCGCCTGATTTGCGACGCAAGATCGCAACCTTGATGACGGATTAATGTAATTCGTTGAAAAGCGACGAACGATGTCCCGACTTATCGAGTTAATACACATACGACGCAACATTCGGGTCTCGAAGCGAGATTATCGACATCATCCACCCCCAAGACGCTGCTGCAGAGACGCCAGGACATCTAGACGCTAAACAGAGACCAGGGTTTCCAGTTTCCAGGCTTCGATCGTCACAATTCGACACTTTAATTTCCAACCCCGTCCCTAGACCCTGTAAATGAATAATTACACCCTTACGTCAAGCCTCCCCCCTCGCGTCACTCACCCCCAGACACGGGGAAATTTTTTCCCCGAGTAAATCAGTTCTCCGCAACTGCCTGTCATCGACGAGCGTTTTCCTTCGCGAGCTCGAGGAAAAACCGTGCTGTAAATCGACCGTGTTTTCTCCGGAGATTAATTAATAAGACCGGTCAACGCCAAGGTGTGCGTACCACCGCGCACCCGCACCCCTGTCCGTGCACGTACCTGTCCGTACACGTACCTGTCCGTGCACAAAGGAAATCCACTGGAAAATGGGGCCAATTTTTCGAGAGAGCCGACTCGGGCCGAAGGAAATTATCTCGGCAGACCCGGCGACGTAATTCCCCGCGAGCCTCCGGGGCCCGAAATTCGCAAATTCCATTTCAATATTAATAACATACTTTAGCGCGGTGGGCCGCGCACGTCGGCGTTATTATTTCTTTCCGTTGTTCCCCCGTTTTTTCCAGCAACGCCGGAAAATTGCCGGATGAAAGTTTAACGCGGTGTGCTCATTTACGACGACTCGCTCCTCCTCGAGGAGACAGACAGGCTGTTTCGCCTTCCATCCGGTTTGCCAATTTTTTCCGAGCGATTCGTTAGGAAAATCGACGCCGGATGGTAGCGTGATGGCGTGAAAAATTGCCTGCTCCATTTCGCCGCAAAATTGATAGCCCGATATCGGCAGGAGCAAAAAGTGCACGGAGAATAAACGAACGATCCTACGAGACGAAGGAAAATTAATACGGCTCTCGCGAATGTCCGCGACATCGCGGATCGTGGGTTGAGAAACGCTCGCGCGTTCATTTTCCCGGGTTTATTTAATTTCCCGGCGCCGTTTAGCGCGCTGTTCCCGCGAGCTCGAAAGGGAAGCTTTGCAAGCGGGGAAAGGCTGCAGACGACCGCGTCCAGCTTATGGGTAGGACGTTTAAACCGAACGACGCCGTTTACAAAGAGGAACGACCGAACAGTCGTTGCTGCGTGTGCATGCTTTTATAAGAAACCCTCCGCGCCGCGTTGTAAACCGAAGAAAATGCTTAGGGTAACGTCCGTGATAACAGCCTCGAGATTAAGGGAACGCTTCGACCACCTGCAAGTGGCCGCCATCGTGAAAAACAGCCACGCGGCAGTTTCTCTGTGGCACGCCTTGAGTGGATCTGTCGCCATTTTTGAACCCTTGAAAACCGGTTTCTCAAAGTACCGCACGCTACCCGCTGAGTTTAACGTACTTTACTGGTATATTACACTTCGCGATACTTGTTCCAGCGATATTCGTGCCAACGATATCGTGTAAACAATAATAATAGCGAGAAAAAAATTCCACGATCGTATCAAGAAAATTAGAAAATAATTCGTACGTTTATCGGAGTTACGGCCCGTGGTGGCGCTAGTGAGTTAAATAGGAAATCGCGGTAAGGCTGCGTTAGAACGTTGACTCGTGGAAGGGTCGCATTAATACGATATTACGATATGAATTACGATATTAATCTCTTACCTTCGATGTAAGTTCCGATGGCGTGTGCCATAATCAATAGCATAGTCAGTCACACGTCGATCTGTTTCGTCCGCACTCGGCGAAGAATAACACACAACTGAGCAGGAAAACATGGGCGAAATTCCACCACGCGGATGACCGAGCCTGACAATGTTTACATTGGACCCTGTCTACAAACCATACCTTCAATATTCGTATTCAAACCAATTTCCTTACTAGAGATCACACACAATATCCTAGGCGAAGAAGTTAACGAAGAATATTTGTTATTTTAGCGAATTAAAATGAATTCCGGTAGGGAATAGTCTGATAATGAAGACACGTGCTTCCGAATAATTAACATGATATATATCGAAACAAGAAAGTTACAACTATTGCCACAGGGAGGCGTTCCGATCGCTCAGTGACTAGCTCGCGTCACCGGTGCCTATGGGTAAAGCGGGAGATTCGAATCCCAATAAAGAACATACTCAAACGATAAAAGACTCCATATACTGGTTCAAGCTTTCATACAACTTGACAAACAATTCGATTACGTAAAATTCGAGGAAAAAGGGGAATTGTAGATAAAACTATTCTATATTCGGAAGCCAAAAGCTGGGATAAACCTTGGAAAAATCTTCGTTGCGGAAATGGAAAATTTGAAAGTTGAGAATATCTACGAGATCTTGGAAGCCGAAACGATCGAAGGATCAGAGTCTGGAAGCTCGAAGGGCCGAGAGGTCAAAGGGCAAAGATATCGAGAGGTCGAAAGCTCGAAGGCAGTGAAGCGAGAAGGTCGAAAACAAGGGTTGGAAATGCGCTTGCAGTGTGGATTCTGGTTTTCGAAACAGTCTGGAAATATCGTTATTTTCTATAATCGTTATGAAGTATCGAAATCGGTGAAAATATCGATTTCGGTTATGGCTGCAGTAACTTTCGAAATGCTGCTTCTTTATCGGTTCTTTTTCGGTTCTGTATCGATTACTATTACGGTCCCACGCAGTATGTATATTCCCATAACCGTTCTATTTCGGTCCTTTGATCGACACTGTTTTATCGATTCTGCGAAATTGTTTATAAAATTGCTCGTCGAACGATGGAATCGATTCATTTTGACAACGTGCATGTTTGGCGTTATTGATTATTGTTGTCCCGTTGTACGTTAGATTAATATCGAAGTACAAAATGGACTTGGACGATATGGGACAATAAATTCCATGTTGTGGAATGCTGATCGTGCAAAAAGTTATAGAATTTATTATTTACTCGACTTACATTGCGAGTTCGGGGAATAATTTAACGATTCATTTTCGTGATTGGTAAACTAAATGTAATCGAGTAATCGAAATAGCGAGTAATCGAAAATTAAAAGATATTTATAAATATTCGTTAATGGGATTTTTCGCGTTTATATTTTCAGCTATTTTCCGATAAAAATAATTGTAATTGTGTTCCGGAAAGGCAAATAGAATACATCGATGCAGAAGTAAATTAAGAGGGCTATCAAAACTGATATTAAATACCTAATAAATAAATGGGATTTATTGATTAATTATTAACGCCGAAGTTACCACCAAGGACGAAATAACTTTTCACATAAATTTGTTTTTTATTTAGATAGAAATGTTATTATGAATATCCACTTATCTTCAGCGTATCACTAGTGTTGTCATTTGCGTATAATATATTCATACTACTCGTTATATTTATCATAATTTTATTATTAAACGATATATATTTCGGATAAAGTTATTAAAAAATAAGCTCCCATTTAATTTTTAAAATGAGAATGAATCTTTGAACGATTTTGCATGTAATACTTCGTTTTAGCCAAAAATATGGAAGAAATAAAAATATTTTTACATACATACACATTTCATGAAAATTTATCCTATGGAAATGCGAATGCAATTATGGTTTATAAGAAATGTATGAATCGTCAAATTTATTATTAATAACGAATTAATATTGCTACCAACAAATTGTTCACAACGTAAATTTATAACAAAAGCGAAGAAATTAATAAACCATTGGTTATTACATGAATTTACAATGTAATTACTTGAATTTGTAACTTTTACTAAAATGTACCTAAAATTTGCAATAAGTTTATAAATTATTACACTTATCGTAAATAACAAATTAATATTGTTAATAACGAATTGTTCATAATGTAAATTTATAGCAAAAGTGAAAGAAATTAATAAATTAGTGGCTAATTACTTGAATTTTTGATGTATTTCTGTTAAAATGTACCTATAATTTACAAAAAGTTTATAAACTATAACAATTATTGTTAATAACAAATTAATTTTGTTAATAACAAATTGTTCAGAATGTACACTTATAATAATGATGAAAAAATTACTGAATTATTGATTATTAACACGGAAAAATTAAAATTAATGGAAACGGTGAAGTTAGGAAATTTTTAATCGGGGTGGGGGGCTCGGCCGATCGGTGGCTATATAAAGGGCGACGCGACGCAGCAGAACTCATTTGTCGGTTCGATCTCGCGAGTGTAACATCTAAATTTTCGTAGTGCGCGAGGGTGGGGGATCCGAAGTGAGGTCGGGGCTGGCTACCCCACCCACACCCCTCGCCCTTAAACAATTTAATCATTTCTTTTGTTTTCAGTTATTAATATGTTTTTTTTTATTTTCAGATATTAATAATTTTTTGTTTTGTTTTCAGGTTTTAATTATTTTCTTCTTTTTTCAGATTTTCTTTTTTGATTTCTATTTATTTTTATTTGATATTTGAATATTTCGTATAATATTCGAATGTCTCGTCGTTGGTTTATTTATGTTTCATCGTTGGGTTGTTCCTTCCATTTGGTTCATCCTTATGGTTTACATTCGTTCCACTTTCATTTTGTTTCATCTTACTAATCCGTTTTATTTCAGGTTTTAATTATTTTTCTCTTTTCAAATTTTCTTTTGTGATTTATATTTATTTTTATTTCGACATTCGAATATTTCGTATAATATTCGAATGTCTCTTCGTTGGTTTATTTATGTCTCATCGTTGGGTTCTTTATGTCTCATCGTTGGGTTCTTTATATCTCATCGTTGGGTCCTTCATTCCATTTAATTGGTATTTATGGTTTATATTTGTTTGGTTTTTAATATGTGTTACTAATCTCTTGACAATCTGTTTCAGCTTTTCAGGATTTTCAAGACATCGTTGTGTGTGTGTGTGTGTGTGTGTGTGTGTTTAGATCTAAGTAGATCTAAGTAGTTATAAGATAAGATAGAATCCTAGACTAAGTCCCATGTGCGCGCTGTTTGTACTAAGATAACCTACCTAACTTGGAGCGAATATATGAATTCTTTATCTTCCTCTTATCCTTTTCGTTTACCAAACAGAACATAATTGTTCTCGCGATAATCTCGCGACTGTTCCTAAGTACCGACTAGCCTACGCACGTACTTTCCGTGTACTCGTCAGCTCCACGCCTCGTAAGTCATTCTCACGACTCGTCTCCGACACTCATTTCTGCCACTGTCAATCTCGTCATGCATCGAGATCTTTGGTGGCCCTCGGGCTGGTGAGGCATCTGGAGTAATACGAGGGTCCGTCGACCTTAGTCGTCCTGGGTGCCAATCCGTGCACACGACCGGGGGATGGGCCCTGCAGTCGGAATCATTGCAAGAGCGTGCCTGCCTGCCCCTCTAGCACTTGGTGGCTATGTGGTTATGTTTGCATAGAGCCGGGGTATGGAGCATGCGCGTGATTCCGACTGTTAGGCCTCGCATAGGACCCTCGGATTGTCTCTGGGTGTTTCACTGGTTCGTTGGCTGCCTTAGATCATCGAGTAAGCCATGGCGAGGTCGGCGGTGGCAGGGTGGGCAAGGCCCGATCGAGAGGGTGCTGAGGCACGAAGTTGTCTTGTACACGGGAGTGCGTCGCGTAGGCTAGTCGGTCTTTCGAACAATCGCGAACCCTTTGTAAGACACGAAATTGAATAAAGTGTCAGTAGATTTTCACTTTAACTTCTTTCGCTCCAAGTTAGGTTAGGGAACCTTTGATACAGATAGCGCCAGCAGGCTGCGCCACTAGGGCGCATGTCGGGTCTCGATGCGTAGTCACCTCCACGTGGTGAGACCTGGTAATTGGTATCGTTTCTCAAAAAATAATTTTTGGGAAACGATACCAAGCTAAGAGCTACGTGCCAAAGTTAAAATATTAATTATAAACTAGTTATAAGGTAGTTATAAATTGATATAGGTATAGTATAAGTTATACTGTTAAGCTTTATAAATAAATAAATTCTCTATGCTTTCCCTCTTATCCCTCTCGTTCTCCAAATAGAACATAATTATTCTCATGAAAATGGCAGTCGTCCGAAAGTACCACTTGACGTACCTGTAACTTTCGACGAATCAATTTTGCATAACAATCTTCATGCAAGTCACGACAATTGCAACGTCATTTCCATTCTTCATAACCCCTTTGAAGAGGGTCTTCGTGCAAACAATGATGAACAGCCCCATCTACAACCCTCGCGAGTCCACGTGCAATCCACAAAGCAATCCAAGAACACAAAGCTCGGAATCACGGTGGCAAACCCTAGACCCAGGACCCTAGACCCTCGGTGATCGAAAGAGAAACACAAATTCCCAACTTCGGAAGCCCTCCCTTCTGTCAATATTTCCTAATACACTCGAGGTCCCTTATTCTGCCCAACGAGCGCGAGAACGCACGACCCTAATAACAACCCTATCAAAATTTCCCTCTCCGACCGCAACCCCTAATTGTATCCCCGCGTAAACAAGCGAAACAAGCGAGACCGGGGCGAAAGCTCGTTTTCTACAAATGGAACTCCCTTGTATCCGACCGGTCGTTACTCGTACATCATCATCTGCACACCGAATAAACGAGGACCGCCGTGGCCCCGACGCCGACAAGGGGTCTTCTCTTAGAGGGCCACGGGGCGAATAGGGGGCAGCAGGGTCGAGCAAGGGGGAGCAAAAAAATTCGGTGAAGAGGGAAAAATCGACGGGACGAGTCGCCCTGTGGGACCTGTTACCGAAAGATAACGACGATCCTCGCGGAACGCTCGGCGTCGTTTCAAATGACGCGCCGTTTCTCGCCATTACGAACATCTGGACGAATCGCGGCCCGCCACGGGGAAGTCCCGCGGGGATTTGCCGCGTGCACGGAGATCGCGCAGGCCGCAACACAGCCGCCAGGGCTGGAAATAATGGACGCAACACGGTTTTACGACCGACCATTAAATCCACCGGCCCGATCGTGTTTACGTATTCGCCTCTCGATCACGAGATCCCACGAATACGCTTATTAATTCCGGCAAGAACGGAAGGGGTGAATAAATTCTCGCGTCTCGCCGCCGCGAGGAGGGGGATGGTGAAGGACGAAGCTGTCGGGGGTGGAAGTTTCGCGGGAAGATTTATCTCGCCGGTGTTGGGAAACGGTTTTGATGGATCGTTCGGGTTTCTTGACTCTTTTCCCCTTGGTCTTTCGGGAGATGGTTGCGTGCGAAGGAACGAGGCTTTGAGGAGATCCGGAGAAAGTTGGAGTAGTCTTTAACGTGGGATGTAGTCGGAGATACGTGCAACGGAAGGCTGCGGATGGAACGGTGAAATTAGAAGCCAGGTGGGTAGGGTAATCGCTGGTGTTATGAGTATCTAGCAAGATTTATGTGCACGTCACTTGCAAGAAATACATTGGCAGAATTTTAAGAAAATTTGGGATTTTTGTTTGGCGTAAGAGTGTGTGTATATATGAATACGATTGAGAACTTTCTAAGAGGATCTCTGGCGAAGTAATGTTAAATTTATATTTTCAGGGAATATTTTTTGGTACGTAGCAAGTCATTGAAGACCCATGAATATATAGATGATCCCTTTCTCAGGAACTTTGTGAACTGGTCCCTTAACTTAACGAAGCCTAATGACCTGAACAGATATCAGGACGACCTAAATTTACTAGGAAAATTTGAAGAAAATTTGGAAATGTTTTGTTCCGTGTAAGAGTATGAATACGATTGACAATGTTCTGGAAAGAGGTCTGGCAAAATACTGTCGAATATAAATTTTGAGAAAATATTTTTAGTTTGGGCAAATGATTGAAGACTTGCAAACCTGTAGATAAAATTGTCAAAAACACCACCAACTTGTCCCTTAATTTAACGAGGTCTAATTTCCTGGCCAGATATTATTTCCAGGATGGCGAAGTATGTCAACTCCCTAATTTATGGCAAACTATGGCGGAAGAAATTAGAAAAGTG
Source organism: Eufriesea mexicana (assembly GCF_001483705.2). Lineage (NCBI taxonomy): Eukaryota > Metazoa > Arthropoda > Insecta > Hymenoptera > Apidae > Eufriesea > Eufriesea mexicana. The sequence continues at coordinate 21,074 of NW_016908822.1, read as the reverse complement.
GTTTCAAATATTTGAGAATATTATTCGAGTATTTTTCATTTATTATTATATATTATATTTTAATTACTATATTTCCGTGTAATCGTCTGTTGGTAGAAACTAGGAGGACCTCGAGACGGTCCAGGTTTACGACGGTCAAAGCCTGGCAAAGTCTAAAACGTGTCCTATGGATACCTCGACTACCCAAGCAACTCTTAAAGATACGATCGCCATCATCCTAGGCTCGCCTTCCTAATATCTGGCAAGCGTGACATCAGCGAGTCCTAAAGGACAAGGACCGTGATACGAGGGTAACTACCCTGACCAAAAAGCGTGGCGAGTCCCGTATATTCGAGGACAGTTTGAGAAATTAATATTTGAGGATTACATTAACAAAGTTCAGAGATCAAAAATTAAACCCCGGCTACAAAGTGACTCTAAGGAACATCAGAGAAACCTAGATAAGAAATACAGCATTCTAACAACCTAAGAGGACAAATATAATTCAACGACACACGAACATGGTGATATCAGAGACAAGTACGAGTTGGTATCAAAAAATCCAGAGTGAAAGTTTTCAGATTAAGAATCAATGAGCAGAGGCCTAAGTAGAACAGAGGATTAGAGAAACTCAAACACGAAGCAGCATATCCTAATACTAATAATAAAAAGGGACCATAATAATAGCCAGGTAAGAATAGGTCTATCTCCAAACAGATACGAGTAATCAGGTTAATACAGAAAAATTCCGAGAGAAAGTTGGGAAACTGGGAATCAGAAAGTAGAACTAGGCAAAGAGGCCTAAGTAGAACAGGCTGTTAAAGAAACCCGCAATCGGACACAAAGCGTAATATCCCGGCGATATACGAATAAGAGAAACCTAAAAGCACAGGAAAAATCGAAGAATCCAGTCTCCTCGTTCCTCCTCTCGCCTGAACGATATCCAAAAGTCAAAGCAGACGATATTTCAACCAGTCTGAGAACACATTCTCTCGGTGGCGTACGTTGAAACTCGAAACCGGCCAATTATGACGGTACTTTATCATCGCGAAGATTATAAAGGATTTTAAGGGTACAGAGGGAGCGAGAGAGATAGGAAAAGGGCGATAAGGATTTTTATCAGGGGTAATTGCCAGCACGCGAAATTCCCTAGCTTCCCTCGCGTCCATTAAATCACCTTAATCTTTAATATCTCGGATAGCTTGAGAAACGTCGGAGGAATCCGTTTTCAGCCGCTGGCCAATAAATGTCCCCTAGTCCGATCCCGTGCAGCATCGATACCCTCAACGAGGCCTCTGCAACCAACAAATTATCCAATGGCCGCTCGCGGGACACCCTGGGACGGATTTTCCAGCGACCTCGATGCGGAGGACCAACCGGATGTCAATCGTGCTCGGATCATGGGACAGATTGTTTATTTGCTCCTTCTACTTTCGTTTTGAGATTCCTCGCTGACTTTTTCGTTGACAGAAAATATTCATGGGACAGATTGTTTATTTGCTCCTTCTACTTTCGTTTTGAGATTCCTCGCTGACTTTTTCGATGACAGAAAATATTTGACATTAAGATATCTCGCAATGTTCTTTGCCAAACGATTTGGCTGCCATTTATGAAGTGTTTTTCAACTCCTCGCTGACAGAAAATACTTGACATTAAAATATCTTGTGGTGTTCTTTGTCAAGCAATTTGGCTGTCATTGACAAAGTGTTTTTTGACTCCTCACTGACTTCTTCGTTGACAGAAAATACTTGACATTAAGATATCTCGCAATGTTCTTTGTCAAACGATTTGGCTGCCATTTATGAAGTGTTTTTCAACTCCTCGTTGACAGAAAATACTTGGCATTAAGATATCTCGCGATGTTCTTTGTCAAGAGATTTGACTGTCATTGACAAAGTGTATTTTGACTCTTCGCTGACAGAAAATACTTGACATTAAGATATCTTGTGGTGTCCTTTGTCAAGCGATTTGGCTGTCATTGACGAAGTGTTTTCTGACTCCTCACTGACTTCTTCGTTGACAGAAAATACTTGGCATTAAGATATCTCGCGATGTTCTTTGTCAAGAGATTTGACTGTCATTGACAAAGTGTATTTTGACTCTTCGCTGACAGAAAATACTTGACATTAAGATATCTTGTGGTGTCCTTTGTCAAGCGATTTGGCTGTCATTGACGAAGTGTTTTCTGACTCCTCACTGACTTCTTTGTTGACAGAAAATACTTGGCATTAAGATATCTCGCGATGTTCTTTGTCAAGGGATTTCTCTACCACTGACGAAGTCACCGGTGGAAAATGTGACTCTCAAAAGAGATTTCTCGCTCCGGAATCCCTTTCTTCGATTTTCACTCAGTCTTTTAACCTTTTGAGAGTCGGCGGGCCATTGTATGGGTTTGAAATAAAATTTCGTTCATTATTCACCAGATACGGAGAAATTCGCGTATCTCTTTGCTGGAAATATTTTACATTTCGACGTAGTAGGTACGAATCGCAATACCGTAATCGCTACACCTGCTGGAAATATTCGAAATTCGAGTGGAAAATCGATGCCTCAAAATAACCCTGTGAACATGTTATTCTCGAAATTTCCAATTCAATTTCGAAGTCAATATTTGTTTACACCCTTATTTGTTTAATAAAATACACGAGCTATTGTTTGCTCGTTAAATAGCTAATTGCGCGTATAAAAATAATAGAAGGGGAATTAGGCATCTTAATTTATACCGCTCCCTTTTTACCGCGATATGTCGAGGGAAATTGAAAGAGAAAAATTTCTCCCGCTAATGGCGAAATTATACTATTCGTATTTCAGCTGTTATTATCTTTGAAATATCATGGCAGACGCGCGATAAAAACTGGGCTCATCGCGGGTGCAGGAAAATACGAGTATACCGGGTAGGAAGAATTGGCAAACAGGTGGAAATTCTCTATCAACCTGACGTACGAATATTTAAAAAACAAAAGGAAGAAGGCCTAATTATTATATCAGCGAAGCACGCGGATGGAACAAAAATGGGCGTCGGACGGAAGCAAATAATGACGGCGTTGAACGAAACTTAATATTCGCTGAAAAATTATCCGAATAATTATTCCAAAAATCAGCGTAAATCTCGGTACGAATTCTCGCGTTTCCGCTTGCCGGAAAATACGCTTCCATTTCTGTCCGCGATTTTCTATCACCGGCACCGATCAATTAACCGTTCCGCAGTCGATCGCTCTAATAATTGTAACTTGCACGTTGTTTACGCAATCCCGTGTAATTTCACATCGAATTCCTAACGCGATTCGTATTATCGTCTATGCGGGTCGATTTTAACGAGCTTCGTTTCGTGTCGCGATATCTCTTTGGACTCATAAAAGGTCGTTAGCGAAATCCGTGCAAAATTTACCGGCTCTCGTTTGGCGTGCGAAAAAAGGAAAATATACGACAGGGGAAGAATGAATTTAAAATACCAGAAACTCGCGTTTGACTAACTGTCGTCTATTCTTCTAACGGCACAAAGAGAAAAAGGAATGAAGTTGAAAAATGCACGAGGAAAATTGCATTTTCGTCGATTTTTCTTTTTTTTCATATTAAACGATAAGAGGAATATTCAACGAATAATCGTTAGACACTACTCGATGTGGAATGTTCGTTACGAGACGAATTTGCAACGTAGAAATATTTTGTCGATTTTTATTCCACTCTTTGCGCTTCGTTGGCGCCATTATGGACAAGTTGATAATCCGCGGGGTGGTTTTCCGATTCGTTCGCACCGACTGAGATAAAGAATGAAGTAGAACTATCGTGTAAATGAAAGTGTTAAATGTCAAAAACATTTTTAATTCTCAGTTCCCTTTTTCCGAAATTAAACTGCCGCTTCCAAAAAATTTGTCAGGGAAATGTGCGGGGTTGTTCATCGAATTAAAAAATTCTCGGGGTGCAAAATGGCGACCCTTTGAGCCGGTATTCATCTGCGATTCGTGGCTTATTTTATCCTCGATAGAAACAGAAAAGGAGAGTACTTTGACAAAATATTTCCAATTTTTCCCTTTTCCAAATAAAATTAAAAAATTCCAAAATTTCCCGTGTCACGAGTCTGTTTGAAACCCTTGATTAACCGAGCCGAAAAATCCTCAAAGTACGAAGGATTAGCAATTCCCTTCGTGTCATGAAAGGAAGCTGAAGTTAAATCTTAAATTAACCTTTCCCTTTGATTTCATTGGAAATAAATCATAATCCTTGACAGGAGCGGATCTAGGTATTGGGAAATAAATAGTTGAGAATATTTGCTTTTACGAGTAACTTGAAATTCTCTTGAGTCTTCCGCTCAGTGGCTCCACGCAATTTTGAACCCCCGTGCCCCGCCATGGAAGCGATGAAAAATTCGAAAATAATTTTTCCGTATATCCTCGCGCTGCTGGGTGCACCATGGAATTTAATTCGCGCGAGTACTCGGTCGTCGATGGCCTCTCGCGTTATTTCATCGTTAATTGAGCTTATTTCCGCAGCCTCTTACCCCCGTGAAACGCACCGCTGCGAGTCCTTTCTCCCTTTCGTCCGCTAAATTAAATGAAGCCATTTTATTACACATCCAATCCCGTCGATGAAGGAATTTTCAATTATCGTCGGGACCTCGTTACGCTCCTCGTCGGCCCATTTACAAATAACCCTTGTGCGGATTCCTTCTCCACCCCTTCGTGCTTGTGCAGAACCGCGGTCGCTTCGGGTAAAAATAATAGCATAGGTTGCGGTTACTTTGTCCGCTCTTTTAGCGGGATATCACAGGCTTTCCACACTGGCAGACTCAACGATGAGAAATGGACAGACGTGTTCGACCGACGACATCGTTATCTTGGAATTTAATTAATACAGGGGTGCGAAGCGATTGAGGGAAAATGAAGCGACGAGACACGTTAGATAAGTCGAGAATTCTGATTTCTCTTTTAAACCCTGTCAACTTTGCCGTTTAATCTGGGTATTTTCCTGTTTACCTATGAAAATGTGAAAATAGGAAAGGGTGTTTTTGTATTTTGTATTTTAATACGTGACACTTGAGTCGCGTAGAATTTTTATTAAATCCTTGATTCATAGTGGAAGCAAGTTTCTTAACATTGGTGGCAAATTATTTCTGTTATGTGCATTTAGGTATTTTCCTATTCATCTATGAAAACATAGAAAGGTGTTTTCCAACTTCATACTTTAATACTTGATTCAAATATTTATTAAGATATGTTTAAAAAATATGGAAAAAAGAAGGAAATTTGTATGATATCCTCAGTTCATGATGTCAGAATGTCGAAGAATCGGAAATAATCAAAGACGATATTGTGCTTATGAGAAAACGAATCTAGGAATGCACTTGAATATTTAGGATATACGAGCATATGGAGTGACTGATCAAGGAAGGGAAAATGAGTTTGTAAGAGGAGAAAATGAACGAGGTAAAAATAAAAGAGCGAAAATGGGAGAAGAGAGTTTGAAACAGCGAATATTAAAGTGCAGAGCTTAAACTTTTCGCGGCACAATTATAATATCATTACAACCAGATATCTTGCGCGTTTTACTTTTCATCCCTCTAACCTCGTCTCGCCACTACGTGAGATTTAAATTAAAATAATTCCTATAATACTTACGAGTTTCTACGTTTTACAGAGAATAGTAATAATAATACGTATTCTACCTTAACAGGCCCTGCCTTAAACGGGGATACTATAGTTTGGAATACTATAGTTTGAGATACCATAGTCTAGGATACCATAACCATAGGATACTGTAGTCCTAGGATACCGTATCCATAGGATACAGTAGCCATAGGATACAGTAGCCATAGGATACAGTAGCCATAGGTACCATAGGATACTGTAGTCCTAGGATACCGTATCCATAGGATACAGTAGCCATAGGATACAGTAACCCTAGGATACCACAGTCCTAGGATACCATAGCCTTAGGATACCATAGTCCTAGGATACCACAGCTCTAGGATATCATAGCCCTAGGATACCATAATAGCCGTAGGATACCATAATAGCCATTGGATACCATGGTCCTAGGATACCATAACACTAGGATACCATAGTTCTAGGATACCGTAGCCCTAGGATACCGTAGCCCTAGGATACTGTAGCCATAGGATACAGTAGCTATAGGATACCGTAACCCTAGGATACCACAGCCCTAGAATACCACAGTCCTAGGATACCATAGCCCTAGGATATCATAGCCCTAGGATACCACAGCCCTAGGATACCACAGCCGTAGGATACCACAGTCCTAGGATATCATAATAGCCGTAGGATACCATAATAGCCGTAGGATACCATGGTCCTAGGATACCATAACACTAGGATACCATAGTTCTAGGATACCATAGCCATAGGATACCATAGCCATAGGATACCACAGACCTAGGATACCACAGCCCTAGGATACCACAGTCCTAGGATATCATAATAGCCGTAGGATACCATAATAGCCATAGGATACCATGGTCCTAGGATACCATAACACTAGGATACCATAGTTCTAGGGTACCATAGCCATAGGATACCATAGCCATAGGATACCACAGCCCTAGGATATCATAACCCTAGGATACCATAGTCTAGGGTACCACAGACTAGGGTACCATAATCTAGAAACCATAGTCTAGAATACCACAGCCTAATCGCGACATAATTCCTAAGAAGACTTACTTCTATCCTACTCTAAATCATACAAATAAACTCCACAGCGCTACTTACGTCCACCTAAAACCTTCCAACTTTCCAAATATCATTCGCATAGTCCAACGAATCCAAGGAACCGAGCGATTTTCCAATACCTTCCTTCCCTTGAATACACATCGAACTTCTCGCGATTCCATTCCAATGCAATTGTAATCCGCGCGATCGATCGCGGCCGCCAGGCATCCGGAAGCTGGAACCGTGAGGATCGACCGAGTCGATGATCGACCGAAGATCTCTCTCTAGAAACACGACCTACACCGTTCGCGTCTGGAGAACAAAGTTCCGTGACGTAAAACATCGTTTCTGATTCGTCGAGCAGGCCGAGTCCGATGCTCGTTAAGTTTCTTCGTCCGTTGCTGGTGGCTGGCCCGGTACCAGCACAGGGTGGCGCAACTTTCCACCCCTACTCGACACGCTTTCTTATCGGGCGATCGGTCATAATGGCGACCGATAAGTGCATAGGAAGGCGAAAAACAACGGGGAAGATAGGAGAGAGAGAAGGTGGTGAAACGGGACGGCTGAAAGAGAGGAAGGAGAGACAGCTAGAGCAAAGAATTAGAGGTCTCGTTGGCCAAAAGGGAGGGCAGCTGCCGGAAAAGCGGAACGGAAGATCGGCCGAGAGAAAAGTTTCGAAGCGGCAGGAGGCCGGGAGGCAGAAGAGGGTAACACAGTGGAAGAAACGGGACCAGGGAGGTCGGGTAGGGCTGGAAAAAGAAAAGCTTCACGCTATTTTAATCCAGGAGTGGGTGTCCCAGCTAGAAGCGGATTTAATCAACGCCCATTATGCGCGCTCTCGCTGGAATGATACAGTTTTGTTCGAGTTTCTTCGGGACTTTTCGCGCCGACGGCTCTGAAAGAAGAGCTATCCGTGCTCCAGGTTACCAATTACCACCTGGAAACTTATTCCGCGACTCTCTGCGCTCTGTTCCTCTTCTCCCTTCCGTCCAACCCCCGGCCTCGTGCGCCGTCCTTCTATCGCGCCTTAATTAACGACACCGGATACGCCCGAAGAGACTCGGCGACACGGAAACCGACGATTTCACTTTCTTCCGTGCCTCTGATTTTTCCTGTCCGCACCCTCGTCGTCATGGTTATCGAATTCCAACAACGCCGTTGTTTCCCTGCGCCCGGATCCCGCCGTTCGCCAGTGAATATGTTTTGTTATGGATCCGTCGTAAGGAGGACACCGCGGAGGCCATGTTGGGCAAACTTGCGAGGATACGCGACCGACTTGAGTAACAACTTCGAAATCACAGCCGGAATTCGGATGATTCCATCTTTTTCCGTTCGTTCCGCTACGACTCGCGAGCAAATCATTATACGTGACCAAGTTGAACATAAACAGCACTCGAATACCGAAGAATAAGTTAGGTTTGATTAAAATCGGGAAAAACATATGTAGTTCATTTCTATATATGTATATATATGTAGTTTAAATAAAGATGAACAAAGAAAGCTTCTTTTGGTTCCATTTGACGTTACGTAACGAAGCTTCACGCAACACTACTCTCTCGAAAAGATGGACCCTCTTTTTGCCTAATTGCTCTTATGGAGGCATCATTCTCACCCTTGACGATAGATGGATTTACAATTTCCAAACTTAGAGTATTTTAAACTATAGTAACCTAAACTATGGTATCCTAGACTATGGTATCCTAGACTAGGGCACCCTAGATTATGGCACTTTAGATTATGGTACCCTAGATTATGGTACCCTAGATTATGGTACCCTAGATTATGGTATCCTAGACTATGGTATCCTAGGCTATGATATCCTAGAACTATGGTATCCTAGACTATAGTATCCTAGACTATGGCACCCTAGATTATGGTACCCTAGATTATGGTATCCTAGATTATGGTATCCTAGACTATGGTATCCTAGGCTATGGTATCCTAGATTATCGTACGCTAAATTATGGTACCCTAAACTATGATATCCTAGCCTATGGTATCCTAGGCTATGGTATCCTAGACTATGGTTACCCTACACTATGGTACCCTACACTATGGTATCCTACACTATGATATCCTAGAACTATGGTATCCTAGACTATAGTATCCTAGACTATGCCACCCTAGATTATGGTACCCTAGATTATGGTATCCTAGACTATGGTATCCTAGGCTATGGTATCCTAGGCTATGGTATCCTAGATTATCGTACGCTAAATTATGGTACCCTAAACTATGATATCCTAGTCCATGGTATCCTAGGCTATGGTATCCTTGGCTATGGTATCCTAGAACTATGGTATCCTAGACTATGGTATCCTAGACTATAGTATCCCCGTTTAAGACAGGGCCTGCTAAGGTAGCCTTACCGATGTGTCCCAGAACCAAACACACCCCTTCCTTTTCCTTTCATTCCTTCTAGCACCACCGTCATATCGAAGATACCTGCAACCAGCCGATCACAGCAATTTCGGGGGGAGGACCCCCCACGTCCTTAAAAACTACCCTCGCTCCTTCGATCGCCGAAACTATTACAAACGTTTCCCCGATGGGTCTGGTTTTCGTCCTATCCATTAATTTTCTTTCACCTTCTCTCACTTTCTCTTTTACAGCTCTTTTCCGTTCTGTGCCCCTCAGTTCTTCAGTCCACTACGAATCCGATCGTATTCACATTCTAGTGAAATCTGATTTACCATTTTGAGGCTTCCACTAATGTCTACGGAAACACGCGTGATCTGACAGTGTCTCATTGTCATACAGACATCGGTGGAATCATAAATGTTCCGCAGCCAGCAAAGAGGGAACTTAGACGTGATTAAAATGACGGAAAGCACGCGGTCGGATTCGCTGCTGTATAAAGTTGGCCGTGATTCCAAGGAGCATCCCGGTGAGACCTGGTTCGCGATTGACGAACGGGTTTGGAATCTCAAACAGGAGACCCAGTGGCGGCATGTATCGACGCGGAGTTAAAAATTGCAGACGTGGAAGGACTGCTGCGAGGCCTGCGTCGCTGAAATTGAGCGAGGAAAGTATACAACCCGTGGAAAGAGGAATTAATGCACGAATATTGAATAACGTTTCCCCTTACGAGCTCTGAAGAAGTCGTTGCGTTGCAAATGAGAGCTGAGATCAAGTTCAATCCCTTTGGATGCATCTGTGATTCTTGGGGTAACTTGATGTTGCGAGATGAGGAGACTCAGGGAGTTGGATTCCCGGTAGACTGATAAAGTTACGCTTACTATGTGCACTCTGATTTTCCACTCTGATTTTCCTCATAACGTACTTAGAACGCGATAATAGATTCTATTCCAGATCTTCCTATGAAAATCTTTGCTCGTTGTTATGTGAAAGTCTCTCGAGTTTGAGACGCGTTCACTCGTACGAGCATCCCCGATGTCATTGCTTCGTGCAAGTTCCGTTCAAAATGTATCTACGCTTGCTATTCATCCCATTATCGAAGATATCTTTTGGATTAGTTACGTGGCTTTCGAATTTTCCCAGGTGTCCATCTATATGACCACGAGGACAATGCTATTAGGCCACGCGTTGATTAGCTACGCGTAGATCACAGTAATCTATACACTATCATCCTATTTTAACAAACCTATTATGAAATAGTAATGAAAGATTCAGCACTCTACTATGCGATTCCTCTCACGAAATTATCAAAACGGGATTTTCTGAGGATTTCCAGACAAATCAAGGATATCTTGTTCAGTCATCTCAAACGAAAAATCGCTCTACAGCACGAAGAATCTTCTAAACCCGAAATTCTCGCAAATTTTCTACAATGACACGAGAAAGGAAATTTCTTCCCGTAATTTTCGAGAAAAATTAATTTCTCAACGACAGCGAGACTCTCGAGAAATTGGAATTCCCGATACGAAAGATCGATATTCTTGCGAACAGCGAGAAAAATAGGATCATAAATCGGACGGTTGTTTTCGAGATTAATCGTCCATAATTAACGCGGTTCGCGAAGCATCCCGATCGACCAGACGGAAGTATTTACCCCCGGCACTCGGTCGATACAGACTAATTGTAGGATTATCCCTTAATCTGACAGTAACGTTCGATTGGCCGGGAACAGGAATCGCGCGATGTTTACTTAATTACCAGCAACGCTATCGCGGAGTTACATCGGCCGCGCCTCTGCCGGTGAATCGATGTACCAAACGGCTGGACGCATAAAAGTTTCAATCGAGAAGGGTTAATTTTCCGAGTAGAAAGCCCCCGCACTCTCGACGTATGAATTCGCCATAACGCCAAGTAATTCCGCGTTAAACATTCAACGATTAATCACCCGGTGTTTAGGCACGCCGCCCACTTAACCAACCCCCTCGAGGAATTACCAATGGAATTCTCTGCTCGACCGTTTCCGACGCGAGTATTTATGCTCTTTTAAAGACGAAGTGGCCCGAAGAGAGGAAAAGCGTCTCGTTGAGGAAGAAAAATGGCGGCTGCACAAAGGACCAACCGCGAGAGGTTCGTTTTCCTTTTTGAATAGGCGGCTTGGAAAATGCTCGTAAACATCAGCGGTTGCTCTTCACGCGTCGAAACAGCGGCAACCATTCTGCCTTTTGCCGTGTAATCGATCATTTTACGAGCCGGGATTTCTCAGCCCGCTGCGTTGTAACAAACGAATTTTTAAATCCGACCAACGCCGGGGAAAACGAACGAAAAGCGCGAGAAAATATCTTCGAATTCGACGCGCGGCATTCGAAGAGGGTGACTTTGACCAGCGTAGCGGAGGGGTTGAAAGAGGCTCGGCGAGGGGTGCACCGTTCGACTAACAATGAAAAATAGCCGGGCGAACCGAGCCATCTTTCGCGATCAGCCCGAACAGGGGAAATATATCTGCCGACCCTGTACGGCCGGCAGAAGAAACGGCTCGGTGGCTGCAATTACAGGGAGAACGGACGCGAAATTAATGCCAATCGATTTCGTGCAAGCCGTAGATTTCCGGGCGCCCTGGTCCGGCCGAACTCTCTCAAAAATTAACGACGACAAGTCCATTCGGGGTCTTACTTGTTAGTTTTCCTCGAGACACCACTGGGAAAGCCGTTGAATCACGGTCGATGGAGATGGAGACACGGATAGGGAGGATGAAAGGTTGGATGAAAGGACAGGGACAGGGGTGAGAAGAAGGGACGTACAAATTGGGAAAAGCGGAAAAACAGCGCTGGATGCCGGCTGCAACTGGGCTAGCGGGTGGCAGGGTGCAGGGAGGGTGCTCTATGGCGGTAATTATGGTGGTTGATGAGAGTTTCACGCTGGGTCGGACCGCAGCCACCATCGAGCCTGTACCACGGCGAAACTGTGGTGACTCCGTGTGTGTTTGGCAGAGTATTGCCTGGATATAGAGTGAACGAGGCTACCAGTTCACCGTATGTCAGCGGCACGCGTGCCGGACGTTAATGTCCGCGGACTGTTGCGGGACGAAAAGATCGGCCGATCGAGTATCGAAGCTCGCTTTCTTCCTGCAACTGCACCGATAAATGGAGGGATATTTGTCTTTCCGGCAAGCTGGCTTCTCACCTTTCATCGACCAACTTTCCACTAACTTTCCGGCAACTTTCGCTGCTGGGAAGGGGGTTGCTAGGGCGCGAGACACGGGGGATCCCGGACGACTTTCGTCCGCCACGAGTGTTCGGATTGTAGGATCAGAGATCGGTCGGACGGAAATTAATTGGCAGAGTTGTGCAACTGTAACGCGGAGTTAGGTTTAATACACTCGATGGCGATGTTTAATATGCTGACGGCCCTGGTGGTCATGGATGACCGGTGCTAGGACTCTCAGTGACGCTCTGTGGTCGATGAAATGTGGCGGCAGAATGTGCGCGCCAGGAACGTTTACAATTTTGGAAATGTAATTAATGAGAAATAATGAAACATATCGCAGACTTTCGTTTTTCAAATATTATTAACCCGTTCGCTGTCAACTGCTAGACCTCTCGTAGTAAGCGTATGTTGTTTGGATTGGTTGCAATTGATCGCGGAATAAGTTGACAGCTGTTTGAGTTAGGAATTATTATACAAGATGAACAATTTTTTAAATTGTAAATGCCATTTTAGTATTTTGTCTGTAACTAAAGATTATTAAATTTCTCGAAATTCCATGTTTGCTTTGAAATAAAATCTTGGCTCCCAGGGCAAGACTCTAAATTTGTTTGACAGCGAATGGGTTAAGTTGCCTAATTTTTTGAAGATGTAATATTCATTTTTCTTTTTTTTTCTTTTCTCTGCCTTCCTTACACACGCGAACATAGAATTGATATTAAAATTGTAACTGGAGGAAAATGTAATTGTGTTGAAACGGAAAAATTTGAATTTGCCGGGCTCTGGAAAGGAGTATCGATTCCTGATCGATTGGAGTCCCTGTTTTTGGTCCTGAGAACCCCAATGGAATATAAGAAAGAGTCTTATATTTTCCAGACAACCATACGTGGTCAAAGATAAAAGTGTAATTATCAGAAATTGAATGTACGAATATAATCGTACAACATATGGTTCTAATATGGGTCAAAAGTAAACCACTCGAGATAGTGAACTCGTTAAAGTGGTATGATAAGAACAAATAGATGTATATAATTACGTTCCCACCTTGATAAAGCTCGACTGCATGTTCTCACTATCGATACCGGTAAACACGAATTACCCAAGACGATACGCGATAACCCCATAGGCGTAGGAGGCCCACGTATGACCGCTTCCCGACTTCCTCTTTCCTGTTTCCTCATTTATTCCTCATCCGTCGCGTTTTAATCATTCAAATCCCGCTTTGTCTATTATACTTGTGCCGCTGTCGCTATAACTACTCGTTATGTTTTAGCATGATCCTAATGAAACCTCGTCACGCAACGAAGAAAATAGAATAATTAACCTCATGAATATATCAGGGAGAAATTCTCTCAATTACCTCTGTGAAACTCGATATATTGAATAATTATATCATGAAATATTAATCATGTCCCGAATACTGCAATCACCGCGAATTCTCGGAACCCTGTCACCAATTTCACCCAGCCAGCTCGTAGCTAGATTTTTTCCACGCTGTACCACGCTCCCGATATCGACTGTGACATCGCTGTCATCGCTGTCAACGTTTATGCTCGCGAAGAATGCAACTCGAGGCTTTCTCGAAGCGTGCTTCCATTTTCATTACCGGCGCGCCATCTACGTTGCAGGGTTGTTGATTAGGTCTAATCGTGGGCGAGGAATTTGCTCGAACTAATTATTATTCATGGTTAAACAGATTAACCTGATAAAAATATAAATGCATCGGGTGACAAGGAAGAATAATGACAGAAATAACGAGAAAGAAATAGGATAGTATAAGAGTACCATTGGCGTAGTCAGCTATTGTTTCATATTTTCCGGCGAAGAGACACCTCGAAGAAATAAATGCACTTTTACATCTGACGTGACAGAACACCATAAATTTCTTGGTCAGTCGTAGGAACCAGTGTTCGCGGATGAGAATGATTAATTTTTCAGACTTTTCGCACCAGGGTATTGGATAACTCTCTATATTTGAAGGAAATTTCTAATTTTCGTTTTTCGATCATCCGTGTGACAAATGATCGACCTGCTTGACGAAGACAAATAAGTTGGAACTGGTATAAGAAGAACGGTATGATCTGAGATAAGAACAATTATGATATCTCGGATACGACAATGATACAATCGATAGACTGACGCGAATACGTCTCAATCCAAAGCTTTATTGCGGTACTGTCGACGAGTATATTCGTCGTGTAAAATGAAAAATTACCATTTACTATAAAAACTCGAAATTTCAATAAAATGTAATATAATTTAAAAACTTGAAATTTCAATAAAATGTAATAATAAAATCATTTGTTGGTATGTTTTCTTCATATTACCAATAAAACTGAAATGTATTTTAATAATAATAATAATAATAAATTTTTGTAAACTGATTATTTTCTCCAATTGACCGAATTATTTTATTTATTTTACTGCACACTGAAAAATACTGCACTGAAATCGACTGAATTTCTCCAAATTATTTCTTTCCTTTAATTTCCCTTTTTAGTGAATTTTATTATTTTTTGGCAATTTTTACGTTTTTAATAACGACAACATCTCAACGATGAATCGTGACTCTTTCATAGAAGAAAAATGTAATCCATCGTACATTTTACTTTACTTTTCCCGTAAAATTTATAATAGCAGTATGTCCCCTGCGTTCGATGTACAGACGTCATTGCTTGATCTCAATTCCACATTCTACGACGAACTAAATTCCGCGTTTAACTGGTTAACGCGTAAACGAGTAGCAAATGATGTGATAGCTGAACGATTAGAGTCGAAAAGTGGGGTTATCAGCGAAGGGTTCGACGGAGAATGCACTCCAGCTCGTGCACTCGTGTTCAGTTCGCGGAACCCTGACCAGCGAGTCATCTGTGCACGGCACAAGCCATTTCCTTCCTCCTTTTTCCCCTTTTTCGTTTCTAAACCAGGAGAAATCCTGGATGGACAGGTCTGTTTTCGTGCGTTTCGGAAAAGCTTCCGGATGCAATGGCGGCGCATCGTTTTGGCCCACCGCTCGTCGGAATTTCTTCTCTAATTTTTCCCCGGCCGATGCTCTCCTTTTGTTCGGCCGAGAATCGCCGAGTGCTCGCTGGAAACGAATGTAAATACGAAACGAGGAGAGCTGCCGGCGAGAATGGGCCGACTGCGCCCTGTTCCCTTCCTACCTACCCCCGTCATCTTTTCTTCCGCGCCAGTCAACCCTCTTCCTTCGATCTCGCATTTGTTCCCCGAGGATGGCCGGAAAGTGGCAGAAATAATTACGGGATTGTGTTTTCCCGTCTTCCGAAAAATTTACGTCCACCTTCTCGTCCCTGTGTTTCAACCCCGTCGTCGTCTACGTTCTACCCGGCCAACCCCGGCGTTCCCCGTCCCCGCGCCCCGTGCACCTGGCTACTGTTTTATGAATTTCGCGAATTCTGAAAGACACGCAGCATTCTGCGCGCCGTGACGCGCAGCATTCATGTCCCCGCTGTGTCCCGCCATTTCTATGCGGTCCACCCGCATTGAAACACTCGGAATTGTCGCAAGATTTATTCGAATACTACCCCTCTAGGGAAACCTCGCCGATCTCTCTCGTTCTCCGAATTATTTCTCCTCTCTCCTTCATTCTCCTTTTCATTTGCTGTTTCTTTCTCTATTTCTACCCCTACTCCCAGTTTAAAAAACGACCCCTCCTCGAGGATATCGTTTTTAAACAGGGCTTTATAACATCCAGTGAACCGGAGACGGAAAAGTTTTGCTGCGATTCTGCGGTCTGTCTGCTCGAAATGGCCGGATATACGGGGGAAATTTGAATGGACGGAGAGCAGAGTGGCGTTGACTGGAGAAAACTGAACGTTACGAGTAGAGTGGAAGAGAGAAAGCTTTCAGCGAGGGACGGCGTGAATTATCAACGTGGGAATGCGTTAACTAATTCAGCGTAACGAGAACTTATCGCGTGCGAACGCGACACGGAGCAGCGACAAGCTGAGAACCACTGCCGACCCCTAGCCGCCATTTTTCAAAGCCGTTTCCTACCGAAAACGACCGCCCGACCCGGCGGAATTTCATTTTACATTTTCCGATTTATTTCGTCGCGAACACGCGCCCTCCCTCTGTTTCGACGCCGCTATCCCGCCACGACGCCTACCCGATTCCTTGCGTCTACCCACCGAACAAATTGCGCTCTATCGATCAAAAAATTCGGGATCAAGCCGACGTGTAGCCCGTGCTGCAGGGAACGAGATGAGATCGCGGGCTAAGATGTCGAACGTCGCGGCGTTCACTGACGTCGTGACGCATGTGCCATTTGGTCACCTGTGACGTTCCGATTGGTTTCGAATGGTGACTAGACGGAGATTAAAATGCAGTTCCTGCGGTTTTCGCAAAATTTTGATTTCGTCTGATCCAATCTTGTTTGCTGTCTACGTTACTGAGAGATGGGAGCAATAGCTGAGCAGTTGACCACGTGTGACATCAAAAATGTGTCAACAGGAACTCTAAAACAAGTTGAGGTTTGTTGAGTACGTTGCTAGTCATCGAAACTATGTCTATCAACGACAAAATGGCAATTTCTTTGATCACATCAGACACTTTGATCACATATTTTGAGACAGCAGTCATTATGCCAATTATTCCACTGAGGGTCCAACGAATGTCAAACTTTCTCGGACATATATAGGCAGGAAGAGAAGGTAGGTGGAAAAATAAGTCTAAGACACTGTGGCGAATTTCGCTTTCTTAGTTTCATAGACATCAAGGCAATTTCTGCTTTGCTATCCTACGTCCGATACAATATTGACCGCTTCTTGCCGGTCACCGCAGCTCGCTAGTCTTACAGATGAACTCTGACACTTACCACGTTCCTATCATTCGCTTTCTTCGTTTCCTAGACATGGAGTCACCATTTGGTAATAGGAATACACTTGACCACACGGGAAATCCCACTTGTTCCAATAGAGCCCAAGCCTAACCAAATACTCGGACCCTAACCAGACTATTATCTAGGAACTGTCAACCCTGCATCCCAGAAACGCGTGTAATTCGATTCCCAATTTGTTCTAGTTTCTTCCACCAAATTCTAGTCCAGTCTCCTCCCCAGGATCTTCAGAATTCAACCATAGTCTTGGATCTCATCGCGATCCCTTTGAAAACACTCGTCCATCGACTGTCATGAAATTTTCCACCCCTGGAGACAACGCTGACTATAATTCGTATCTCGGACAGCTATAACCGGTACAAAAGCCGAAAGATTAAACGAACAAGAAGACCCCGTTACGCTTCCCTTTAAACTCCTGTTCTTCCTCTGCCAGAAGACAACAAGAAGCTCTTGTCGCGATGAGGATGATAGATTCGAAGCTTAAACGCGGCGGGAACACGGGTTCGTTGTGTTTGCGAGAAGATGCTGGAATATACGGGTATAATGCGGCATAAGTTAAGAGGGACGGAGCTGGGCCAAGTTTGTCAGGGATACGCAAAAACGTAAAACAGGCAAGTTCGTAAACAGCTCGGCAGCAGTTCGCGAACTGTTCGTCACAGGGCGCGTGGAGACCTCGCGCACCCTCTTGGCCCGGCACAAAGAAGACATTTGCGAGCTATTTCTTTGATCTTATCGCCGGGGCCGAAGTACCCGTAAAAACGTGCCGGTGGATAGCGACCGAGAGCCAAGTTAGTTGGAAGCTGTTCGAGGAACTTGTCGTTCAACCACCCACCCACAGCGTGTCTCTCGAGCCGCGACCCTCCAGCGGGCTTCTAGAGTGGCCACCACCCCCGAAACGGCACGAGTGAATCAAGCGACCAGACGAACGGATGACGATGTTTTCTTGCTGGAATTTCCACTGATTTCGAAATACCGGGCTGTCGGAGAAATCCAGGCTATTTCTGTTCTTTGTTTCGCCCATTTTTTCTCCTTTTTCCTCGCTAATATCGTAGGATACCATTTTCAAGGGAGTTGCGAGTCGGCTGTTGCCAACAAAAACAAATTATAATATCGATATCGATCGATATTTTCTAGAAGGAAATGGAAAAGTTATTCCAGATAATAAAATTAAGTTACGTGGCTGCCCCACAGGGAGATGAAACGTGGGTTATGGAAAATATAAAAGCGTGGTCCTTAACAACTAAAACAGAGTCCTTAAGTTTATTTCAAGTATTAGCGATTATGGTAGATTGAGATCAAAAATTCGAGAGATGCAGAGCACTTTCTTTCTGAAAATTTGGAATAATTTTCTTTGACCGCGTATCGAATTTTCTGTAAATTCTAGAATATGGAAGATAATATTTTATTATCTTATTTCGAGGTAAAATAATTTTTGATGCCATTAAGGGGACTTGTGCCATTTTGGTGCCCATTGTGCTGCTAAATTTTTGGACCTTCCTTTGAACCTTTGCATTTGGATTTTTGGATTTTTGGATCTCGATCTTCTGAGGAGTAGATGCGAAAAGCTCCCAGTAATTAATTTAAGTTTTAAAAAAGCTTTAATTTCAAGCTTCTTTCTCAAGATCTCAAATATTTCAGAATTCACTGAGGTCTGGATAATACTGTGCCAATTTTCCAAAATTTTCGACTCAAAATTACCAAACTACCAATTTTTAAAATCCCAATTCTAAAGATCTAATTGAGAAAGATTCACTCTGTTGGAAACAGACAGCTAAACGGTATAAGTCTAGACACGAAGCGCCCGAAAATTAAATACCGTGACTGAAACTTAATAAACAAAGCTGTTCAAAATGGCTAACTAACTGGATCATTCGCATCCACTGACAAGCTCCCCGTGAAGAAAGCAAGGAAACTTGGAATTGCAACGGAGACATTATTAACGAACAGTTAACGAATCCCCGAAGGATGGTTCCCCGGCGAAGAAAGCTGGCTTACAAACAGGGGATGAAAGTCGAATTTGGTAAACATCCCTTAGTTCGAAGTAACTGAGCGAACTCGTTAGTGGAAGCTTTAATCAGCTCGGAGAAAGACATTTCGATAGCTTTTCGCTATAATGGGACGCTTGATGCGACAATAAGCGGGGAATGGGGTTGTTTGCCGGAACAGGCGTGCCTCGTTATCAATGCACGGAATCAAAGAGTCTTATACCGACCCTGTCCAGCTTCAAAGGTGCCTGGATCGTTAATTAAGCGATGGTCTACCGTGGAAATTCGGAAATTCGCCGGGAAGAACGCGGGATATTCCACCCCCGTTATTAACGAGTCCCCCTGCTGGAAAAATTATATCTCGTATCTGACGCCAAAATTACGATACCTGATATCGCGGAGGAAAAGTTTATTCGACTGGAATTCACTTCAAATTTCCACGGACCGCGTCGCGGATCTCCGCGCGAGAGAGCCGATTTGAAAAGCCTCCCGCGATGCACAATACACTTCAGCAACGTGAAATATGGAGAACCCCGGCACAGAGGTATTGCATAAATCACACGTTCGCAGAAAAATTTCGGCCGGAAAAAAAGAGAGGAGACTAGGCTACACGCGGGATACGTTTTCCCCTTGTTCCCTCTGTCATTCCGCTGTTCCTCCGTTTCGCGGGAATCGGTAACGGGGTGAAAATGAAGTTCGAAGGGTCGCGCGACGCTGACGCGAGGGAACAGGAAAAGGGAGAAAACAAGGGCAGAGAGGCGACGGGCCTCGAAGAATGCAGCGATCGCTAATCTCGTGGAAAGCTTTGAAAGTATCGACTTCATCGGCTCAGTGAGTCGACCGAGCTACCTGAAACTACAGACTAGGCTGATCGAAGGTAATCTGATAAGGGAATTCTTCTGACAGAGAATGGGGATGAGAGAGGGGAATGAAAGGGAAGAAGAAGAGGAGGTGGAGGAACCGTCGCCAGGAAAATATCTCCAGCTGACACTTAACTTTCAAGAAGGAGCCGTACTCTCTAAAATGATCAGCCTCCCTTTAGCCAATAGCTGATGGCCTCACTGCCTTGTCATGATTGCCTCTCGAGCCGCAGGCAGCTTGCCAGAAGCCTGGTCTCCGCTTGTCTCCTTTCCAGGCAGAAAATTCTGTCCAGAACGATTCGTATCACTTGTTACGTGGTGGCATGCGGACCACACCACGTGACAGTCGCAACTGCATTTCTCCACGGATGCTGCAACCCTTGCGGATCGATTATGCCACGCTCCACGACACCCTCTTGTTTTCCCTGCCTGCGAGGATTCCATCGAGAACCTCGCTTCGGTAGGGATTACCATTTTTATCCTGGCTGTTTATCATTTAGACAGAGAACCAATCTTCGACTCTCTTGAGTTTGATCGTCCTGGCAGGCCTAGGAGTGGTTTGGACATGGTCCGTGTATTTACCGATAAATATTTAAGATACTTAATCGAGGGGCTATATTTATCGACGAATTTTTAAAGGGAAAATAACCAGTTACGAATTTTCTATGTTCTTTTTCTCACGAGATAAGGAGATTTAATGGAATTAAAAATAGGATGAAGAGGTATCATCGGGAAAATACTCTTAGACTCTTGAGTTTGCTCATCTTTGCAAGTTTAGGGGTAGTTTGGACAGAATCTATGTATTTACCGATAAATATTTAAAAATTTTGAGAAGGTTTATTGGAATTAAAAATACTATGAACAGGTATCATTGGGAAGATACTCTTCAACTCTTGAGTTTACTCATCCTCACAAGTTTAGGGGTGGTTTGGACACAGTCTATATATTTACCGATAAATATTTAAATATTTAATCGTGAGACGATATTTATTAGCGAATTTTGAGAAGGTTTATTAAAATTAAAAATAGAATGAAGAGGTATCATCAGGAAGATACACTTCGACTCTTGAGTTTGCTCATCCTCGCAGATATAGGGATGGTTTGGACACAGTCTATATATTTATCAATAAATATTTAAATATTTAATCGTGAGGCAATATTTATTGGC
>NW_016908821.1:1582397-1612715 GCF_001483705.2 Eufriesea mexicana | reverse complement strand
ATCACTGACTATCTCTGCATCTAATTCGTCTTCCCACTCTAGTAAAAAGATTCACTAGACCTTCGGTCTATGAAGGATCTAGGGGTCTACAGTGACGATAATTTCCCTTTTCTCAAAACTAAAGTAACGTGTCACTTATCAGGATCATCTAATGATTCAATTCGTTTTCTTTTCCTAGTGAAAAGGTTCACTAGACCTTTAGTCTATGAAGAATCTAGGGGTCTACACTAACGATAAAAATCTCCATGATCACGTTTAATAGAATCAAATTCTATTTTCGTTTGTACCACAATTCTATCCAACTTTTACCATATCACTGGCTATTTTTTCATCCAATTCGTCATCTTATCCTAACGAAAGGTTTCACTAGACCTTTGGTCTATGTAGAATCTAGGGGTGTACAGTGACGATAAAAATCTCCCTGATCACGTTTAATAGAATCAGATTCTATTTTCGTTTGTACCGCAATTCTATCCAACTTTTACCATATCACTGGCTATTTTTTCATCCAATTCGTCATCCTACCCTAGCGAAAGGTTTCACTAAACCTTTGGTCTATGAAGGATCTAGGGGTCTACAGTGACGATCAAAATCTCCCCGATCACCTTTAATAGAATCAAATTCTATTTTCGTTTGTGCCATAATTTAATCCAACTTTTGCCATGTCACTGGCTATTTCTCCATCCAATTCGTTACCGTATAAACGAAGACCCGCGAGCAGATACGATTTCATCGTCCGCTATTTGCGGACCACGAGACTGATGAAAAATCGTTAAAAGCAATGGAGGCAAGGCGAGTTGCAGCACTCGTATAACATCCTCTCCTTTGCGAGAAACTTCCTTATAGCCTGCAGATGTATTAGTTAAGTGGTATCGAGCAGCGTTTCCAATCGTTCGGCGCGACTTATCTCGCCGCTCCTATGTATAGCTATAGCCGAACAAATTCTAATAGAAAAGCAGGCGATTTCTCGGCTCGATAATTTGACGTTCGCGTTTCCATTTTCGTAGCCGACCGACGGGACTTCTTACTTTCACGATTACAACGTAACGCGAAATCGTAATGGAACAGCTTTTTGCGCGAGAAGAATGTGGGAAGAGTGGAATAACTCGTTTCTCGCGTAAAAACAGCCATTAAGGGGGTATTAATATTCGAGGGGGGAGGAGGGGGGAAAAAAGGATGGTCCGTTTAGTTGACGGAAATATCATCGGAACGAAGCGGAGAATGATGATCCCTCGAAGTTCCTGGCGAAAGTGTGGAGAATGTTTAACCGATGGACGCAACGGTGATCGATCTCTCGAAGGTCGGATTCGTCGGTGAAAACGTTGTTGAGCGACTT
Organism: Eufriesea mexicana; assembly: GCF_001483705.2. NCBI lineage: Eukaryota > Metazoa > Arthropoda > Insecta > Hymenoptera > Apidae > Eufriesea > Eufriesea mexicana. The sequence goes on along the minus strand of NW_016908821.1, from coordinate 1,611,379 downwards.
ACCGGCGTGGAAATGTGTCTGGTAGCCAGTGGAGGCTGCGGGAAGATCGGAGCAAACGGGTTGATACGGTCTGTCGTCGATCGGAAGGAATTGGGAAGGTGGCCAAGCCGACCGAGTCGATTTCGTTGCTGGCTGGATACAACGGGTAAATATTTGTACCGCAGAGAGCGGGATACGCTAATCGATTCCATCTGAATGGCACTGTCGTGTTTGTGACAATGCGTGATCGGTGTTCGTGTTATGTAAAGGATGGCTTTACGCGACATTACGTAAGTTTGGAAATCGTCTTCGTTCGAGTTACAGAGTTAGAGACCTGGATCGTCCACTGACGATCAGAGTTTGCGCCCTTGGATCTTATAACGAAAGCTTTTCCTATGATACTTGCAAATTTTTGGGATCTATGGAGGTCGGTGAAAGTGGTTGTTAGGTTAGGTCTGATAGAATTGTTTTCTAGGTTAGGATAAACACTTAGATTTAGGGAAAAAATTGTGGGCCTGATATCTGTATATGTTTGGAATTTGTAGAGGTTAATGAAAGTAGTTATTAGGTTAGGAATGATAAAATTGTTTTCTAGTGATTCGTCGGTGAAAACGTTGTTGAGCGACTTACCGGCGTGGAAATGTGTCTGGTAGCCAGTGGAGGCTGCGGGAAGATCGGAGCAAACGGGTTGATACGGTCTGTCGTCGATCGGAAGGAATTGGGAAGGTGGCCAAGCCGACCGAGTCGATTTCGTTGCTGGCTGGATACAACGGGTAAATATTTGTACCGCAGAGAGCGGGATACGCTAATCGATTCCATCTGAATGGCACTGTCGTGTTTGTGACAATGCGTGATCGGTGTTCGTGTTATGTAAAGGATGGCTTTACGCGACATTACGTAAGTTTGGAAATCGTCTTCGTTCGAGTTACAGAGTTAGAGACCTGGATCGTCCACTGACGATCAGAGTTTGCGCCCTTGGATCTTATAACGAAAGCTTTTCCTATGATACTTGCAAATTTTTGGGATCTATGGAGGTCGGTGAAAGTGGTTGTTAGGTTAGGTCTGATAGAATTGTTTTCTAGGTTAGGATAAACACTTAGATTTAGGGAAAAAATTGTGGGCCTGATATCTGTATATGTTTGGAATTTGTAGAGGTTAATGAAAGTAGTTATTAGGTTAGGAATGATAAAATTGTTTTCTAGGTTAGAATAGATATTTAGACTTATGGAAATTTTTGTGGGCCGGATATCTATATATTCTTGGAATTTATAGAGGTTGATGAAAGTGGTTGTTAGGTTAGGTCTGATAGAATTGTTTTCTAGGTTAGGATAGGTACTTGGATTTAGAGAAAAAATTGTGGTCCTGATATCTGTATATGTTTGTAATTTGTAGAGGTTGATGAAAGTGGTGGTTGTTAGGTTAGGAATGATAAAATTGTTTTCTACGTTAGGATAGATACTTAGATTTATGGAAATTTTTGTGGGCCTGATATCTGTATATTTTTGGAATTTATAGAGGTTGATGAAAGTGGTTGTTAGGTTAGGAATGATAAAATTGTTTTCTAGGTTAGGATAGATACTTAGATTTATAGAGAAAGCTTATGGGCCTGATATCTGTATATTTTTGGAATTTATGGTGATTGGAGAAATTGATTGTTAGGTTAGGATAGATACTTGCACCCGTGAAAAAATTTATATATTCATGAAATGTATACAGAATAGTAAAATTACTTTTTAGGTTAGAATATGTATAACAAATAACTTTAAACGAAAAAGACAATCGCGTTAGTCGATTTGTGTAACATTAAAAGCAGAAAAAGCTTCGACGCGAAACAATAGCACATTACAAAAAAGCAAGACCAAGTTTCAATATCAAACGAGTAACAGAATAAAAGGGAAAGTTTTAATCAACAACACGGTACAATGAAAAATCACAAGAAAGAAAAACCTTCGGTCTCGTTCAACGTCAAATCGCACAATTGAAAGCTTCGGTAACATACTGATACCAAACAGTATCACTAAACGAAACAAAAAAAAAAACCCTAGAGATTATATAACCAAAAAACACTAGAATCCCAATAATACACGATTCTAACCTACAAAAAGCCACAATGCCAACCTGTGAAAACAAATTACTCAACTTCCACGTGAAGCAACGAATAGTCCCAAACCGGAAAAACTCTGTAACTCTAGTAACATACGAACCTAACCTATAAAAAGCCACGATCCAAAAATCAAACGCACCATCAACTTACCGAAAATAAAAAAAAGAAAAGGAAAAGGATCGCAGCAGTAACGAAGCACAGGAAAGGAGGGTACCATAAAGAACAATCTGAATTCACCTCGATCAATCACTAGGTGGCACCAAACAGTTAAAGGGTGAATAAAACATCCGGCGATCGAGGGTCAAGATCTCGGCTGACTCTCGTCTCCGCACGATCAATGGGAAACCGACGAAAGCCGCGAGGTGAAGGTCGTCTTGTGACGTGATCGAGGAAAATCTCGATGAAAACTGTCTCTTTCGCGGTTTCAGTTAGCTTCCACGCGTCAGCTGGAATATTCCTTCTTTCTCTGACGGATCGTGAGGAAATTTCGATCGATGGATGCGAAGATAAAACTGTCCGTGAAGGGAAAATACGTTTGATGGAAATTAGGCCGAGTGGAGGACCTCGTTGAGGTGTTTTATCGCGGGGGGTTAGGGCTAGGAAGCAGACTAGGGGAAAATGCCAAGGCTAGTGATTTTTTAGCGTAATCTAGCGATGAGGGTTGGGGTGTACTCTTAATTTTCCATTTCCCTTTTTTTTCCATGAAAATTTCCTCTCGGTTTACCCCCAATGCATCTGTCACCCGGATAACAGACTGCCAACAATACCGCATGCACGGAAGACGAATCGCCGTGAAAATCGTCGCGTTGCGAATACTTTTTTTTATTTTCACCGAAAAAACAAGATGATTGACCGTCCCGGGGGGAGAAAGGGGGAAAAAATTCAAGCAACATCGAACAACGAGATCCACGCAACCTCTCTGCACAACCATTCGTTCGTTCACCAGCAGACGAATCGATAATTGCCAAGTGTCTGCCCGCTTCGTTTTATTCCATTTCTTTCATACCCGCGGTCGATTTATTAAACACGGTACACACAGACAGCGATTTCCAGACCCCTCCGTTTCCTTCCTTTTTCCTTTTTCGATTAACGCACACGCACGCGGACCAACCCCTGTGCACATCCGATCCGTGGATCGCTCTCGACAACATTGCGTTTCGGATATCTGCTCGGGGGTTGCACCCCGCACACGCGACGCGTGCGTCCAGCATAGGGCTGTGCGAATTTTCTCGGCATCCACATGCGTGAAAATTTCCTGGTACTCGAATTTTTCACGATTCATCAAAGCTTAGGGAACTTTTGAATTTTCGCGAATCACGTGACTTTAGGGAATTTTTAAATTTTCGCGAATCACGTGAGTTTAGGGAATTTTGAAATTCTCGCGAATTACGTGAATATAGGGAATTCTGAAATTTTTGCGAATCACGTGAGTTTAGAGAATTTTGAAATTTTCGCGAATTTTGAAATGTTCGCGAATCACGTGAATTTAGGGAATTTTGAAATTTTCGCCAATCCCATCAATTTCATGAATTTCGAATTATTTGCAAATCACGTCAGTTTCGGAATTTTCAAAATCCTCGCTAATATCGATTCCTTCAGAAATCGGGACCATTCAGGAACATTTGCAAATTTCGTAAATTTGCAATTTGCCCACTCCAGTGAAACCCGATTAAATAAATCCCCCGTCCAAACCTGTATTACGCGTAAAAATTCTTCTCGTTAATAAACCTGACTATTTTCAAAAAATAAATAACAACAAAAACCAGCAAAAGCAAACATGACACGGGAGTGCAATTAAATGAAATTAAAAACGAAATTGAAGAACCAACGACAAATAATACTCCTTAAAAGAGAGTAATATAATAAATCGAGGGTGAATCCTAAGGAAGAGAAAAAAAAATGGGAAAAAAAATTGCGCGTTATCACGCGCTTGGAAAATCTCGAATAAAACAGCGAACCTTGTGGCAGGCTTGGTCCCCCGTGGCTGTAGCCGTGTGAAAGAGGTAAACCACGTGGTGGCCGAGATCGGTATCTCGCGGAGGCCTGAGCGGCAAATAGTACGATTAATAATTCTCGCGGACGTGCGCGCTGTACGATTGTTACTGAAAGCGGAGATCACCTAACACGTGCGACACCTTGGCCCACAAGAGGGGTTTGACCCCGTTTTTATTGCGGACGAAACGCGCCTTCCACTCCCCCTCTAGCCGCGAGAAGAACAAGTGTCATTGGTCGCTAATGGATTAAACGCGCTGCGGCGACAGAGAAATTTTCTTCGCCGTTTCACAGCCTGGAAATTCGTATCCGACGCGTCCGCTGCTGGCTAATCGATCAATCCTTCCTCCAGCACTCTGGAACCCTTCGTACGCGAATTAATAGGATGTCGCGATCCTTGTATCGTTGGATAAGAATTTCCCCACGGAAGAATATTCTTATTCTTCTTTTTAATTTTCAAATTCTAATTTAATTTGAGACTATTTCCTTTCGTATTTTTGATTTTTTATTTTGTTTGCGTTTTCTACTTTTAGAGAATTTTTATTTTTCTGAGAAATATTTTTCTTTAGTCTAATAGTCTTCTAGAATGTAATTTTTCTTGGAGGTTAGGTCTAATTTGGAAATATTTCGTGCTTCTTTTGAGCTCGGAATCAACCCCTATTTCCTTATACTTAAAATTCCACAGAACTTTGTATGTCCTTGTATATTTTTTTAAATTTTTAAGCATAGATATGATATTCCTGGTTATTTTTCAAAATAGGACCCTTTTAAACATTATGGCCGATTTTTAAATATTCTTTCCACCATTTTGAACTCAGTTTTGGACTCGGAATCAACCCCTATTTGCTTGTTCTTATAATTCCACAAGACTTTGTATATCCTTGTATATTTTTTTTCATTTTTGAGCACAGACACGTTATTCCTGGTAATTTTTCAAAATACTACCCTTTTAAAGATTATGACCGATTTTTAAATATTCCGTCCACCATTTTAATCTTAATTTCGAACTGGGAATCAACCTCTATTTGCTTGTACTTACAATTCCACGATATTTCAAATATTCTTATCTATTTTTAAAAAATTTTGAGCACAGATACGTTATTCCTGGTAATTTTTCAAAATACTACCCTTTTAAAGATTATGACCGATTTTTAAATATTCCGTCCACCATTTTAATCTTAATTTCGAACTGGGAATCAACCCCTATTTGCTTGTACTTACAATTCCACGAGACTCTGAACATTCTTGTCTATCTTCTCAAATTTTTGAACACGGTTAAGTTTACTTTGCGACAGTTTTGTCTCAACTACCGTCCTCGTTATAATCTTCCACTTAGCATCAACCCCTAGTCGAGACATAAACTTTCAGTTATATGTCGCTACGAATGTTCTTATGTTTCTTTCTCACCAAAGGAAGTTGGTAACTCGTGACAGCAACCGAGCTGGAATTTAATCGTCGATTTTAATTCGGGTTTGCCGGGGCCCAGTTCTCAAGAGGCAACGTTTCGTTAGATCACCTTGACCTTATAGCTCTCTACGGTTTCTCGGGCCACAATGCTCTCGCTTCTGAATCATTAAATAAACCGCTTCCTCTTTTCTCTTTTTCCCTAATCTTCCCGAGTTTTTTCATCATCTTCTTCGTCATCAAACGGAACTCAGATCCAATTTCGATGAAAATCGGTTAAAGCTGGATTAAAGTCAAGGCTGTGTCCCTGCGAATTAGTCAATGGGAGCTCAGCTATTAAGCGGAATTGAATAAATGTTTTTTCTCCCCTCCCTCTCTTTTTGTGTCTCTATTAAGAGTTTATTTTCAGGAAACTGGGTCACTTGGTTTAATTAAAATACCACGCTCTGTGTTCGTATTTGGCAATAGTTCGAAACCGATTGAAACTGCCGAGTAACGCCTAAGAAAAGAATACGTAATACGCCCCTGTTAAAAAGAGCAGTCAGAATTTTCCCTCCTTCCTTTTGCAACTTTTTGAACCCTTTAAATACGCTCTTTTATGCGTTTTCTTCGAAACGTTACATTTTGGGGAAGAAACATACTTTTTCTTATGTAAAAATTATTTTAGGGACACAGGAATTTGGGGGATGAGAAAATTTGATGTAGCAAGGAATAAAATTTAATTTACATGGAAATTTGAAGATTATTTTTTGACAGGGAAATGATTAAAAGAAAGGAGGAACAGTTGGAACATGTGAATTCCAATGGGGTCGTTTATTTCCCATTAATTTAGTATAATTTAGTATAACGCAGTTTGCTTATTATTCGTGCTCTCTAATCATTCTGTTTACTCCTTTCAATCGTTTTGTCACCCCGATGATCCCCAATTCCATGGATCTACTGACCCATTCGAGCCAAATTTGCCTTTACAAACCGCGTTTTATTATATATCGTGTGTCCCAAAATTCACGTAAATTATTTTGATAGAAGACACGGATTTTTAATTAAAAATTGTAAATATTACTCAACAATGAAGACACGTTGTTCTCTCGTATAACGCTTTATTTTTTATAATCCTGAACTATCAGCTGTCACGCTGTCTTTTTCTTTTCATTGACAATACTTTACCGCATATATGGCGCGAAATTCAAATCTTGCGTAAATTTTGGGACATCCTATGAAATATATATTTTCAATAATTTCGAAAAGGAAAATTCCAAGACCAAGGAAAATGTGTGTGTCAACAACCCTAATATCTAAAAATGCACAGCACGATCCTAAAAGTGCAAAGGAGGAAGTCGTTAGCCTAACTATTATTTCTCCGACTTCCATGTTATTTATACTTTATTCATCTTCTGTTATTGTTTCTTAATTTTCAGTAATAATTGATTATAATTGACCAAAGGAGTCACGAAGAGTGTACTGCAATGTACTTTCATCATCGTGAACAATGATTGCTGTTGCAACTGTTGGTAACACTCGGTTGGTAACATATTGGAACAAGCGTAGTATCAGACGAATTTCGTTGTTTTTCGTCAGCCCATGCAAGGCCGGCGATAGAAGTGGATCATAAGCTCAGGTCGATCGATCGTGTCATCATCTCTTCTGCTGGCTGAAAGTGCGATACTCGCGGGCCTCTCTCTCCTCTACCGTGTGTATAAAGTGTGTCCTGCGAGCTCTAACGGTCTTCTGCCTTGACCGAGTTGAGCGAGGTCCGTGTCAGATCTCCGTCTTGACTTTGACTCCGTTTTATCGTAAAAGTCATTTCCACGATCGTCGTTCGATCCTCCGATCGTGCCTCGGGATCCACGACCAAAAAGGGACTCGAAGAAACCACCCTAACCCCTCTCCAAAAACTCTTCGTTTCTCTTCGATTTATCCCACGATGTTGCGTTTGCTAGGTAGAGGGCACAGACGGAATGGTGAAATGGTAAAAATGGCACCTGAAAAGGAATCCCATTTTTGGCTATTTAATCTAATTCTTTGATATTCCGTTGGGTAAATAGAACTTGTACATCAGTCGCACAGTAGAATGGTAAAAATGGTAAAAATGGTAAAAATGGCAATAATGGTACCTAGAAACTGAATTGAAGAAAGAAAGAAAGTTCTTTGTTATTTTATTTTATTTTGTCATATTCCATTGGTTAAATAAAACGTGTACATCGATTGCACAGTAAAATGGCAAAAATGGTAAATATGGCAGCTGAAAAGAAGCTCCTCCTTTTTGTTATTTAATCTAAGTTTTTCGTATTCTACTAGCTAAATAATACGTGTACGTCGATCAGAAACTAAAATGGGAAAAATGGTAAAAAAGTATCTCGATTGGAACCCTCTTCAAAGACTCCCTTCTTTACCATCCAATATAATCCGACGATATGGCATTGGTTGGATAAGACGCGTGCATTATTCATAAAAGAGGAAAATGGCAGGAAAAAAGGGAGTCGAAGAAACCGCTGTAACCCGAACCTCTGTCAAAGAGCCCCTTACTGTTCAATTTGATCCCTCGATATTGCATTAACCAGATGAAAGATGTGCAAGGGTGACGAAGAAGAAACGATGAAAATGACTCGACCACGTTGTATCGATCGTTGATTCTCAGTCCGAGGGACATCCATCTGCTGCTATCGCGCCCTCGAGCTTTCCTTTTTCCACGGTTGGCACTGGTTCCTCTTGGAGTGCCTCCAACACGCCAGGGCTCGCGTGTTCGCGCGATGCTGCGCCGCTGTGCCGTTCCTGAATCCTTAATGCGACCTTATCGAGGTCTTCCATGAGTCGAAGCGACCGCAGACCAGAGGAGGAAGTGCGGGGAACGACCACGCGTGAGGTCGAACATCCTTCAGACACCACAGCGCGTTACTTCCCTCTGCATAGAATTCGGATAAGAATTCGGGCCCCTTGACGCGTATTTGCATCTGCCAACGAAATTTCTCGTCTTCGTATGACGTCTGTGAGTGACTAGAAACGAGAACTTTTCATTTGTTGACGAAAGGTATTTTGCTGAATTTCTAGTAACTTTTCTCACTGCCCTAGGAGAAACGAGAACTTCTGATTTTTTAACGAAAGATATTTTGCTGAATTTCTAGTGACTTTTCTCACATCCCTAGGAGAAAAGAGAACTCTCATTTTTTAACGAAAGATATTTTGCTGAATTTCTAGTGACTTTTCTCATATCCCTAGGAGAAACCCAAATTTTTCGTCTTTTAGTGAAAGTATTTCACTGAATTTCTAGTGACTTTTATTACATCCCTAGGAAAAACGCGAATTTTTCATCTTTTAATGAAAGTATTTCACTGCATTCCTAGTAACTTTTTTGGTTACTATGACGTACCGTGTGCGTCCGAGTCTAGTTATCAAAATTTCTTTTCTTCTTTCCATATATATTTACAATCTCACCATAAATAATAATCGAATCGTTTAACCGGCATTAATGATGTCATATAGGTAGATGTTCGTCCATTGATTCACACGCGTTACGCTAAATGTACTATACGTGTAGCGTTAATATCTAGGAAGATTAATTCTCTAAATTAATGGTCGAATTGTCACGTATCGAGAAAGAGAATGATTGTACGCTTCGATAAGGCTAACCACAGTTAGCTTTCTTGGAAAAATGAATACTCCTGTGCATACCAAGATAATTGAAACACGTTAGGTCACTTAAGACATTAGAGATCGCAGCCAGATGAGAAAGAGAACAGGTTCCAACCCAGCAATGTTTTTCCTTCGTCTTTTGTCCTAAAGCTTGCGTCCAGGTAGACTACTCTCAAGACATTCGTAGAAAACGCTCGTGTCAACCTTTGCTAGCACCATGGCTCCTCTTTTGCACCCTAATTTTGTAAACATGGTCCACGTCCAAGGAACTGGCTTCAGTTCTCACGATATCCAGATGTCTATCTACGAGTTAGACAGGTTGTTGAAAAGAAAAGGAAAAGAAATTTCCCGTCATACGTATACGTTAGACGTCAATGAAATTTAGGGGAAAAATGCTGCACATGGACACGCAAAAACTTGCCAAAGCCTTCGATGCTCGACTCCCCTTTGCTCGTACTCAGGATTTACGTATCACAGTTTGCCACGATCTCAGAGTAGGACTGTAACAATAACGTATTATGAATAAAAGATGAAACGTTTTAGCAAGATGGCATGAGACTCGGAGTACCTAAATTGGCCAAGAGACGTGCCAAAACCACGACTTCAGTGGCAACCGTTTGTTGTCCATCTTCAGGCCTTCTGCTTTGCTACTACCCTAGGATTACAACAGAGGCACACAGTGGCAGAGAGATGAATTATTTCAGCATGACACGAGATTCCGTGTATTCAAAATATCCAAAACCTCGTGCCAAGATCGCAGCTTTAATGGTAACTGTTTGTTCCTCGTTCTCAGAACTTGCACGTTAGAACCACTGCTAGAACCTCGGACTAGGACCAAAACGGTGACAAACCGTGAACAAATAGGTAAACTGTTTTGGTAACTTGAAACGAGACTCGGTGTGCTCGAAACGTCCAGAAGACGTGCCAAGATGACTTCAACGATGACTGTTCATTGCTCATCCTCGGGACTCGTGCACAGTGTACACAAGCTCGGACCAGGACTAACGTTCTGCGTTGATTTCGTCACGTTCCCGTTTCCTCCACCTGGTACTCGCGCATATCCATGTTCTCTTTGACGAATCGAGGTTCCAAAAGCACCAGCCTATGAAATTTAGCCATTGACAAGATGGTTTCGAGATCGGTAATCGTTCCATTTCCCTGCAATCAGTTCAGAGGAGTTGCACGTGCGTTTCATCTTCGGAGTAAGTCGTAAATCATCGAAAGGGACCAATTGCGGACCAGCCCGGTGATACCTCAATCGCGTGTCTCGGCCAGAGTACCAAGAAGCAGTTAAAAGTCAAGGCGCGTGATTTATGCCGCGTTCGCATCGGAATAACTGCGACTACGCCGATGGCTGGTCGATTAAGTCTGTACGGAGGATCGGGCTGCTCCTATCAGCAAATTGATATTCACCTTACTTTTATTTTCGAAGCGTTCACAGGGGAAATCTCTCCTTTGCTCGGAGGAGAAACGAAAGGTGTATTTTCTTTTCTTACAGAGCGATTTTTAAGTGTTTGGGTCGGTGCGAATTTACCTCGAAGTATTTCACGCGAAGACAAAATGGAGGGTCCACTTTCGAAACGTTCTCTTGACGTTTATTTTGGAGGATGTTAATGGAGTATAATGTGAATATATTGTATTTCACAAATCAGGTCGAGCAACTGTCATGGCGGAACGTAGACCTACATAGCCCACGTTAAATTCATTCAACCCATCGTCCAGAAATTAACACTCTCAAGCTAGACGTATAGCTACGAGTATTCCCAATCGTGCCACCGGTCCCTCCATACCTAATCTCGTTTCTAATGCCACGTCTAATGCAAACACGAGCTCTCTCTTTGCCTCCGTGAACCGGGGGCCCGGGACCCCCGAACCGACCAGACCCGCCCGTTAGACCTCTAGTCCCTATCCGCCATTCTCTTCCTAGGCCAGCGCTCCAGAGCTCCATCGACCTGCTCTCACTCTTAAAGTGGAAATTTCCAACGATCCTTTTCCCCTGATCCTCCGGGACGTGGCACGAAAACTAACGTGCCCGTTACGATCCGCCTGTACAGTTTATACGTACGTATATATGTGCGCTGCAGGAGAAAGGACGGTGAAACCAAACCCAAGTTTCAGTTCAAACCTAACCTAAACTTCAGTTCAAACTCGAATATAGAACTAAATCTAACCTCAAACTTTAAACTCAAACCCAAATCTCGCCAATATCCAGAGCCAAAGCTCTAACCCAAACGTAAGTGAAACCCAAAGCCAAACCTAACCTAAAGCTAACTTCAAGCTCGAATTTAAACTCAAACCCATATCCAATCGAAAGGAAACAGAACTCAGACTCAAACATCACCTCGATCCAAACCTAACCTAAACTGAACTCAAACCCAAACCTCACCTCAGTCCAAACCCGAATTTCACGCAAATTCCAACGCAAAGCTAACCTAACCTAAACTGAAACTCAAACCCAAACCTAACCTAAATCCAAAGGCAAACTTGATCAAACTCAAGCTCGAATTCAAAGGCAAACCCAAATCCAACCGAAATGAAACAGAGCAAGACGAAGATAAAGCGTGAAAGAAACGGAGGTGGGGGTAACTGTGATGGCGCACAAGGCCCATCGACGTCGCACACGGTGTGTCGCCCGGTGCTAGCCGGAGTTTCGGGCGTTGTTCCAGTTCGGCCGCTAATATCGTGTAGAAAGTACCGGGGAGGGTTCTTGTACGAAGGCGGAGGAGCAAGAGAGGTCGCGGAGATGGTGACTGTGCAGGGTGGAAGAAACTACCACCGTTGAAGGTTGGGGAGGGGATTGGTGGCCCCGATGGGGGGACAGAGACGAATAGAGAGACACAGAGGGGCAAGAGGGGGCTAGGTGATTGTGTTAGAGAGCGAGGCAGAGCGGAATGGAGGGTTCAGACGAGGTCAGGTCACGGGACGAGCTGCTGTGCTCGGTCGATAGAACGAAGCTACCACCTATGCCATACACCATGCCAGCTATGGCGAATAAACACTTACACGCACGTGTGTGTGTGTCTGTGTGTGTACTTGCTCCTTCCTCGTAAGTATCCGGACAGTTTTGTCGATTTTGTATCGGGGCTGTTCCCAAAGTTCCTGACGTTTTTGACAATCGATATTAACCGTCTGACAGGGGGTGATTCAGGAGTCCGTGATTTTCGACACGTGTTGAAAATTTTTATCCTTCTCTCGCAGTTTTATTTCACCATCCTCCTTCTAGATCCGATATGATAGCTACACCACATTTTTACCATTTGACCTTCAATTCCTGATTTTCCTCCTATGACGTGTAGTATTTATGTTGTATGCATAGTGACCTTTGTGTCATTGAACAACTTTTGTTCAAATATTTTTCTATTTCTGCAAGGTAAATTTCTTAGAAGAAATTTTGCTATACCCTGCTGTCATTTACATGATTTTTGTTATACTTTGATCATTTATAAACGGAAGATGTAATTTTCATCGATAATTGAAGTAACTTTGTAAATAAGAGCATTCTTGCTCCTTCTTGGGGTGAAATAAAAATTAGAAAATATCTCAGATACTAAACCGTAGCAGTGATTATTATATCCGTTTATGTTTAGGAGATTCGAAAATCATCGAATTCGGTGCAGAGTACCCCTTCACGCATGGTTACATTTCATTTCAGTGCCGGCAATAATTCTGCGATTTTTAATGAGAATATTCTTGTTGCTTTCGTTGAGGACCGTTGTTATTGGCAGTTGCAATTTGTATAATAAACGTTGTCAGTTGTATATACTATCCTGCAGAGAAAAATATGGCCTGCCGCTCGATGCAGGAAGGAACCGAGCTCCGAGCGATGGTTACCGTTACCAGGGATGAAGCACTGATTACAATGGATAATCTTGGGTCAGCTCACGAGAACTCGCTGCCATTGATGGCAGCGCGGTCCAAAGGTGTGTTGGGTCTTGTGGACAAGTGTGTTGGGGAAGACAACAGGTCAATATTCTAATGTTTACTTAGACCTCTGCAGACGAGTTTAAAATTCCGTGGGGTCGCCACCCCTTTAGCTGGAGTGCTCGACCCCATCGATCCCATTCACCGAGTATATCACAATTCAAATATCGTTAATCCCGATGTTCGCTGAACTTTCCTTTAAAAGCTTGTGTAAATTGCTCGCAGGAATTCATCGCAGAGGTAAACGAGCCAGTACCCTGCAATATTACATAATTAAATTACATCAATTCTCTCAAATTAATTCCTCTGAATTATCAAATCAATTTTACTATCAATTCTTTGAAAATCAAATCAATTCATTCATCTGTAGCTCTTTCTTTCATGTTTTGATTATGTTAAACGTTTAAAATTAATTCTTTAAGGGGTTATTGTAGAAAAAATAAAATAAAAATCGACTTTTTGGGGATTTTTTTCTAGAGAAACCATGATGCATATTGGCATGCAGTTTTCGCACTCGGATTTATTTATATTTGGAGAATATTCGCAATTTGTTTTTTAACAAAATTAATGAAAATTGTGGGAATTATATAGCCTTAGTTTTAAACCTTCAATTTTTTAACAATAGTATCTCTTCGTTTAAAAACCAGATCTTAAATCTCTATGCAAATTGTTTATATCGGCTATATCGGCATTTGTACCATACTTAATCTATATTCTTTCTCTCTCTAACAAACTGATGTATTTTTATTTTTGTTATACTCTAATAGGTTCTACTACTCGTAAATTATTATTAAATAAACAAATAAATATTTGTATTAGGTCTCTTCCAAGTACCATCTATCAGGTACTATCATATCGATATCAGCGTACAGTCTCTTCGTAATAACTATGATACATTGGCTACTTTGCCCATCAGGACACTTAGAACCCAGCTGACAGTGACTTTGTACCCTCTTATCAAACACTAATACCGTCCCCTCTTCTCCATTCGTCCTTCATTATCCCATACATTATCCATAACCCCCCTCGTTCACGTTTCTTCCATCGTTAAAGGTATTCTGGCAGAAGCACGTGGACAATATTGGAACGGAAGCCGGGATAGACTCGGGATAATGCATATTTCACACGGCCCTGAACAAACCTTCGAGTCCACGGTGGCTTTCGAAATTTCTGTCCACTTCGCTCGTACTTTCGAAACACGTTTGCTCTGGCCCTCGACCGATTTCACGACGGTACTTCGCCTCTTCTGGCAGGAATAAATTCATCGACGATCGATCCCGAGGTCCAGGACGAGCTAACGCGCGTCACAGGGGCGACTCCGGTACGCGTGGAATGGCGGCGAAAAATCCAAGTCGCGTGAAGTTAGCGAAATTCTGACGTAATCGTCAAAACTTTTTTAATACCGACCAGTCGGAAATCAGTCGGAGACCAGCAGGAAGCCATTTCCGTTTCTCCTTTCGCGCCGAGCGAGTTCCACCGATCGAAGTATCGATACAGAGGCACTCGAAAGTGTGCAAATAGAGCGAATGTGAAGGGGTTGCGGGCCACGAGGGACGCATGCAACTTCCAACTCGTTCTAAATTATAGCTTACGCGTGTACTATTGGCGAGGAACGGTTAAATGCAATTGGCAGCGACCGGTGCTGCTTGCGAAATGATTTTGGCCACTGGCAACGCGATCATAAACCACGGAATCCTCCACGGCAGCGAACGACCCTTTCTTTTCCTTCCTCTTCGATATAGGGGGTCCATTTTGGCCAAAAATTTACGACCACTCCTCGCTGCACTCGACTTTCTCCGTTTTCCATTTCGCGCATTCTTCGTGACGAAATCTTCCTCTCTCTCGTGTACTCTCTGATTTTCCTTCCTCTCTCTCTCTCTTTCCTTCCTTTCTTTGCAGTTTCGTTCTCGCCTCTTTCCCCTACGCCTGAGCTAGGTCGTGCTGTCCTCTCTTTCCCGAGCGGCTTATTTGCGAGCGATGCCAGAACCTGAATTCATACGGCCCATTCGAGCATTATTATGCATTGTTACTGCCTGCAGCGACACGAAGGAGTCTGTGCTTTCAATGCATCCGGAGACCGTAGCCTCGTAACGCGGACCGCCATGAGTGTCACTCTATTTCCCTGGTAAATTCCCTATATGACTAGCCACTTCGTGAGCGAACGGTTCAAGGAAGGTGGGTCATTGTTGATCGGCGTTTTCAATCTGTTGCTTCCACGATGCCTTCGGGCTCCCAATATCATCCTTGCGAATTTTACCGTGAAATTGTTCCTCTTAGGTATCTAGGTGCATCTTTGGATCATTGAGGACTTAATGTCTTACCTTTGGCCTGCAACCACGTGTGAGGCTCGTTGTCAGATTGTCGAGCCAAAACTGATTATCACGAGTCTGGCCCGTGGTACACTGATCGGGTCAAAACTGACTATCACGAGCCTGGCACGTGGCACGTCAACCGGGCCAAATGTAAACACCACGTGTCACGCCCATGGTTTTTATTGATGTGCCCCACTCCGAATAGCGCAGTCCAGGCTAGTGGACTCAATTGGGTGCTATTCTTAGCTACCCTAGCTCGAATCTCGAATGTTCGACAAAGAAGGACCAACTTTGACAATTACAAAACTTGATCACACTTGAACGCTATTCAACGCTGGCTTCAGGCTCCGAATATCATGCTTGCGAATTTTACCGTAATATTACTCCTTCTAGGTATATATTGAGGACGTAATATCTCTCATACTTAAATGAGAAATTTAACTAGCGATCATCGTACTAAATTCTTGATCCTCCGATCAGTGAACGTTGAATGAATCGAATCGAAGTAGCTAATACACTGCAGGTCTTGGAGTCTTGAATCCTGAATCCAAAGTAGTGTCTAGAGTCCTAGGTTTGAAAAATATAGCATCAGTTTTGAGTATTAAATAATATCCAATTTTAAATGTACCAATTCTTACGTATACTCAGTGCTTTCAGACCAACGTTGGCTATCCTTGATCGAATCACGAATGTTCTACAAAAAAGGACCAACTTGAACAATTTCAAAACTTGACCATACTCGGACGCTAATAGTACACATTGCGTTCGTTGCTGGCATCAGATGAAAATCATGAATTACATTCTCAGTCAGCCTACTCTCATGCCCAAACGTGTAAAGCTAATTCCTTCAAGATCCATGACACGAATTGCACGCGGCATACAGAGGCTCGTTACTTCACGTTTCCTTAGATCAGCCGAGAAACTCGTTACCGTTTACCAGCAAACTTCGCGCCGAAGTGCGAGTACTCCGGGACCCAGAGTCCTTCGGAGTCGTTCCAGCCGGCAAGCCAAGGTATACAAGGTGCACACCCAAGACACCGAATCGTAAAGAAACCTATGGCCACAGAGAAAACCATCGTAACTCTCTACCACGGTTTCCTGATACTCATTCCGTCCACGTTCGTTTAATTCCACAGACCTCGTATTTTCATTTGCAGTGCATAAAGTCGTCGCTGGCCCGAGGCTAGCACCGAGCGAACGGTGTTAATTTAATTATCCGTCCACCAGCTGTCGGACCATTAAAATCGAAACGGAGTGGGGAAAAAGGGAACGGGAGGACAAAATGAAGGAAAAACTGGTGATCCTTAACGATCGAAATTTCACGCGAGCCGCTCGAGTGACGATGAAAATCGCACCTCGTAAATCTCTCGTCGCGCGAGGGAAAAAGGAAAACGGAAAACCTGGAGAAAAAAGGAAAATGCGCAGATGTAGAATGTAAATTAACATTGCAGTGGGAAGAAAGAGAAAAATAAGGCAAGAGAGGCCGGTGAAGTGCTACGCACCAGTTTTTATGGCGGACGGAGAAACAGCTGGACCGTACAGGCGAAAGCCCATTCCATCTCGAAACCGAAATCCCTCCCTGTGCACCGACTTTTCTTAAACATTTTTGTTCTTCCAACGAAACACCTCTCCGGGGAGTCGTCCAATTTTTCCACGAATTCTCGCCCGTATTTCTGGTAATCTCGTTCAGGTAAACCCATCCGATACAGGCGACGCATGGTGTGCGTTTGAGATTGGTTATTGGCTCTAGCACCTTTTACTTCTTGGAAGAGAATTGACATCGTAGGTCAGTACGGGAACAGATCGTTTTCTAGAAAAAAATATACGAAAAATTAGGATAGCGAGAATCTTAAAACCCCTTTAACCATTTGCGCTGGAAAGACGTGCCACTCGCGTTGTCGTGCTTTTGTCGCAGAATCGCTAACGACGTGGTGTACACGTCGTCAGGCAATTGTCATAGAAACACTGGACCGTTATGGTACACGCGTCTGTGAATTTCTTGCCAGCTCAAGTGGTTAAAACGAGTTAATCACATAATTTAGATATCGTATCTAATTAACAGAAATCACAGGTTACTTTTGCATGGGTTCCATCTGCTCCAGTTTGTCAATGATTCGATGAGATCTTGTGGAACGTGTTAATTCTTGATTTAAGAATTAACACTGTAGGTCGGTGCAGGAATAAATCGTCTTCTAGAAAAAGATATACGAAAAATTAGGGTAGCGAGAATCTTAAAATCCCTTTAACGAGTTAATCGCATAATTTAGATATCGTATCTACTTAACGGATATATCACAGGTTACTTTTACATGGGTTCCATCGGCTCCAGTTTGTCAATAATTCGATGAGATCTTATGGGACCTGTTAGTTCTTGATTTAAGTACAGTGGTCAGAAGAAGAACGGGAAAAGTATTCCTTTTTACCATTTTGGGAGGTAACGTGTACTGCGCTGATAATGCGTAACGATATCCATAATGGAAGACGAATACAGCCCTGAAACCTGTGTGGGACATGTCGCCCATGGGTTTACAGAATCAGTCTAATAGAAATCGGCCGAATAAACGCATTTGGAAGCAGAGAGCAACGATCAGTCGGTCGCCACTGTACTGACGTAACTGCGAATTAATTCAGTTCAAGCAACAGGCTCGTGCCAGCGTTGCCATGAGAAAGTTAAGTGACCTGTATCAAGTACCTTTTCTCTCCACGAAACACTTCGAAAAATTGCTCGAAAAATTTTTCCCTCGCCGTTCAACCTCCTGCACCTGAAATTTGTAATTTAAACTTCATTATATTTCGCGTAGCTTCGAGTGTCATGGTTCAAACTTTAATCGTAATTTGAAGTTAGAAGATTAAAAATTACAGCGATTACGTTATTTTTAATACTCTACGTCTCGGTATAGTGTCCAAGCTATACAGATATATCGCGAGACCAAATGTAAAGTGGTATTCTAGTTTTCTAGGAAGTTGAAAATATTTGAAATTTGTAATTAATGGCGATATTAATTTGCGTAAAGGTAAGATGCTTTGTACAATGACTTTTCCCATGTGTCAGAAATCATCTGGAGAATGATCCGGACTAGAATCCCCTACGGAATTATTCACCGAGAGTAAATGACGATTAAAGGGAATGAAAGAAAAGCTTGCTTTCGTCGGTTCGAACTGGTCATGAGACGCAATTGGTTCGAAAGGAACAGACGGCACTCACGGGACAAGAAAGTATCTCTTTTACGACGACAGCTGCCAGCACTCACGATTTCTCGAAGCAGACGTATCGCTTGTATTTAGCGTCGATCCTAGCAGCCGTTCGGGAACTTCGAGGGTCCTCTGGGAAGTCGAGTTTCATGAGAATTCTTCAGAGAAATTTTAACAAGTATTTCCTCCTTGTGATACAAATAAATTCTTCAGCTGCTCTCAAGTTCCCCGCAATTTTCCTGAAATTGTCACGAGATTCTGTCACAATTAAGCAACCTCCTTCCTCCTTCCATTTCCTCTCTTTTAACACTACTCAACTCGGCGTTTATTTATACCGACGATGTCGAAATCCAACGTCCAGAAACGTGTAATCCGTAAAATTTACAGGTACTGGCGCATACCTTATTTACAAATCTTGTAATATTCTTGCTTCTCCTTTCTCGATGGGTTATGTGAAACTCTTATAAAAATTCTGTCCAACTTTGTCCGTCCAACCTGGAATGTAATTAAATCGGACATTATTGCACGAATCGCGTAATAAAATTAACGTTTTGCAATAATCCAGTGAGATATAGGAAAATTTAGTGGAATGAAAACGCGTATAATTATTGCGGAGGCACCCAAATATTAGCGGACTCACCGACATCTTACGTTCAACTTCTTCCATCCAGCCTGCAATGTAATTAAATTTGACATTATTGTACGTATCACGTAATGAAATTAACGTCTTGCAATAATTCAGTGAGATATAGGAAAATTTAGTGGAATGAAAACGCGTATAATTATTGTGGGGGCGCCCGAATATTGGCGGGCTCACCGACATCTCACACAGGTTAGAGGGCCGGTTGCCATGGCGGTTCACTTTTCGCTATGATTCCCTGTAGACAAGGAACCACAGGTAGTCACGACATGTTACGCCAGACACCGAGGAAGCGTCGACGTGGAAAGGAAAAACGAAAAAGAACGAAAAGCATAATAGAGTTTACATGACACTCCTCGCGTGCTCTGGGGCGAGTGAGACTCAGGGACGTTTTTTTAAGGGGGTCAAGGGGACCCTGCGCCCCGGGGCCGTCCTTATTAACGCTGACCTCTCTTTCTTTCTCTAGTTCGAAATCGAGATTCCCAAAATTTCTTACGAAAAAACATATTACCCATACGCGCAAACTCGTTTCCATTGAAAGAAATCGTCCTTACCTTCATTTTTCCGCCGTACGCTCGCCCCCTCTCTAATTCGTTGGTCTAAGGTTATGCGTACATCGTATCGAACGGATCACAGAAGCAGAGATCCGTTCTCGAGATGGCCGACGCTCTGAGAAAGCTATTCGAGGCGTGACACTAATTTATGGACACGTTAGCAGCAACGCGTATCAGCCAGCGAGATCCGCGCAACCTTAAACTTGCATCCGTGCGTATGATTGCATAAAACTGTTGTGTTCGCCGGAGTCACGAATGCCGTTAATGAAATGTTATTGGTGACGTGATAAATGCTGTGTTTTCCTATTGTTAATACGAATCAAACGATCGGGTTCGACGCAGTGTTTCGATGATTCAATCGCGAAGTATAACCTGTCGATTAGTAACGTTACGAAACGACGACTAAGCTAGGTTAGGATCTCGGTTACGAAAGTGAATCGATGGTTGAAAAATATTACCATTTTACGCACTTCGGGATATTCAATTACGTACGTAGGTTAGCCTATTAGTGCGTTTTTTTAATTATAAGGTGACCTCTGTGTTATATTAGTTCACGAATACGGTATTCTCTTCGCAATGTCACGACCGTCGTGCGTGATTCCGGCACGACGTCACGGTCCCATTGACGCCGACCACAGCCACCTTAAACACCCATAAAACATTTTCGTGACCTCTTTTTCGTGTAATTCGACGAACAGAGGCTTGTTCTCCATTTCCGGTGACATGAAAGCACCGATATACTCGGCACGCTCGAAAAAACCTTTCACACGTTCCGGCGATATATTGTGTATACCGCTGAATTCGTAAACGATACCGCGGGTTTCATTACTGATTTGAATGCTCTGGGTATACACGGGATCGAGAGCGGCATGAATAATTCCATCGTATCATTTCGTCGTCTCCAGTGCTCTGCCGAAAATGCGTAAATACTAGACAAATTATATCATACACGGTTATAAGCATAGCGTACACATTGGTACGTATTGCCAGAGAATGGAAATATCAGAAGCATCATCGGGAGTATTTCTGCGTGGCTGAATAAAGAGCGTGACTCCGGAGAAGACGTGTGTGAACTAACAGAAGAAACCTTTCGAGGGTATGTTACGTATGATAGCATAGTTCATATAATTTCGTAGCAGCATGCCAGAAAACGTGCATTCCCGAAGAGGAGTTTCCTGTAGGAGGGAGCCTTGGGTACCCGGCGGTGAACCATCGCTCTAGCACGACACGAGGTCGCGGAAAGGCACGAGCGCGAACGAAGTGGGCACGAATATGGCCGAAGCGTAACGAAAGCGTACGAGGCCGTGGCCACAGGGGTGGGGACTGGCGGACGCTCAGTAGCCGAGCTCAGTCGAGCCAGCGCCGTGTTCGGAGTTGGAATAGTGACTGGCGAACTGTGTTCCGAGCAGGCGTAACCGCTCTCGGCGTTGTAGTCGCTCCTTAATCACGCGCACACGAATTAATTTGGTCGGCTGGCAGACCGAGGTCGAATATTCGAATCAGTCGTCCCGTTTTTCTCTCGTGTTTAATCGTGGGCTCGTCGTATTCTTCGCACTCCTCTGTTGTTCTGCGTCGTACACGTTCGTCAATTTACAGTTTGTCGCTGCTTGTTAACCGTCCCCGCCGTGATTGACTGTCGCGAAGGCCTTCTTTTCCGGAGCCGCCACAGACACGGCAGTGAAAATGCGGTAGTGACAGTGGTATACCAGAGACAGGGAGAAAAAGGGAATCCCTGACTGCGTTTGTAGGCGCGAGGACGCCACGAGTTTACTCGAGAAAATCGAAGTGAACGAAATTAGGGGAGAGGCTCCTTGAAGCCAGGGCCAGAAGTTATGACGAGCTCGTGTGTTCGAGGACGAGGAATTTACGCGCATGTGTCCAGTGGGATTTAGTGTTGGAGATAAAGCATTTTTTCCAGATCTGGATACCTTGCTCTCGACACCTACGGGACCTGAATTATCTCATGTCAGGATGGCGCTGGCGCGGTACGTACTTTCCACTCAACACTCGAACCTCGTCGTCATTGCGTTTAGGGTGGGTCTTTGCTGGAACGTATTTGTTTTTCTTCTTTCGTTCCCAATGTTATTAAGTGCCTTTATTGATCCAATACGACATTCGATATAGCCAAGCATATCGACCTTAAAACACGCTTTGTCTCGGTTATTAACGACAATATTTTATATAATCGCCTTCTGAGAAACGTTTAACTATATATTTCACGAGAAAAGTGCTTTCCACCAAGATACCGGTGTCCCTTTGTTTTGAAGTATTCTGCCGCAGATGCCGGTATCTGCCATAGAGTGCGCTCTGGTCAACGACTCATCCCTACCATAACTATAGTCAACTGATTTAACAGATTTATACGCTCTCGGTGTATTTACATAGCTGTCGTATGTTCTTTCGACGTGATGCGTACGATGCCGTGAGTCGTTATTAGTTTGAAAGTTCTTGGTCAAGTCGCTTGCACGGCGAAGGAAAGACGTCAAGGTTAGTACACCTTTTTACGTTAAGTCGACCTTCCGAGTACGATGCGGGCTCCGTCACGGTTCGACAATCTGCTTTTATACTGAAACGTTTGACCGTGAATATGAGTCGATGGAATTCAAACGTAGAAACATTAACAGCGACCTTATCTTCCGGTCGCTCTCTCTCTCTTTCTTTGCCTTTGTGTTCTGAAAATTCTTCGATCGCCGAACGGTGTCACTACGCGCGCGTTTACATGTGCCTCTGCGTAACGTACACGCATGCATATAGGTTAGAGTAACAGTTTTTCCACGTTGAAATCAAATCTCGCCTTGGTGCCATCTACTGTCCATCGCGAATAAACTAAAGTCCATCGTAAATATTATTATCCGACACAGTTGTAAATGCGTTATAGCCGTTTTATATATATTACTTTCTCTGTCAAAGCTTTTTATCAGCGCGATAGAACACGCAGCGTGGCAGTAAACAGCCTTCGCCGCACATACTTGTGCTCGCGTACGATCGAATCGTGACAGAACTGGCAATGAAGCTTTCTACCGACCCGTCGTCGTGCTCGTATGCCTTCGTGAGCACAACATCGCCTTGTGTTCTAAACCGTCGACGGTTAGAATTTATTTCTTTGTGGTCGAACGTTCGTTTATCTCGCGGACGCAACGTTGAAGGCCTCCATTGTGATATTTCGTTCGGCTCGGTCGGTAGGGTGGGGGAACTAGTGTCGGGGCGCACCAAACGTCTAGTAATTGAATGTAGCGAATTAAACAATGGTCGAGAATCGTACGGGTCGGCAAATGGGCGTACCACTAGTAGAGTTTCACCGATAGACCTCTTCTTCATGGGGACTATTACTCATTACACTTCCTGCCCGGCAGAACGCTATCGGCCAAAGTGGTGAATCACGAAGCTATAAAGAGATCTTCGACTTTATAATTACAATTTAATGAATGCGGCCACGATGATTGTGTGGGACCTCACCTGCTGCTAACCTTGGCATTGTGGAACTGAACTTTTGCGCGAACTTCTATTTACAACGAATCTCTGTAACGTGTTCAGTTGTTTCTTATAATTAGGTACCTTTTAATGATTGGTAGGGCGAAACTTTTTC
Organism: Eufriesea mexicana; assembly: GCF_001483705.2. Lineage (NCBI taxonomy): Eukaryota > Metazoa > Arthropoda > Insecta > Hymenoptera > Apidae > Eufriesea > Eufriesea mexicana. Next base: position 1,588,065 of record NW_016908821.1, on the reverse strand, counting down.
GCTTTATACTGGAGCGGTCTGTGTAACGTTTAACTGAGTTTCGGTGAGTAAGATTTTCTGGAAATTTAAATTTCGATACTTTTTTTTATGGAACTTTTTATTTTTATTCTTAGGATTTTCATTTTTTCTTTTTATCTCGCGTGTTGATTAACATTCGGAGACTTTGTATATTTTTAGAGATTCTTTCTGTCTTTCTTTCTTCGCGTTGATAAATTCTCGAAAAATTCGAGATGTTACGCGTGTTTCTTCAAAGTTCGATAAATATTTCAATATATGCTTCGAAAATATTTCATCCGTGTTTTTCTCTCTCTTTTTTTAGCCTTGTTCAGTGGCGAACCTAGGATCTTTAACCCCTTGGAATTTTATCGTTAAAATTTTTTTTTAATTTTTCGATTTTAAAGTATAGGTTTCATTCGTTGTATCATTTGTCATAAATTCCATTTAATAGTATCATCTCCCTAAAATTTTGAAATTTGAATTTGAATTGTTCGTTGTTCGAATTTAAATATTTTTTTGTTATTAATTGAAATATTTAGACTAAAATTTGAACTTACTTGAATTCCTAGTTTGAAATTTCGATTTTTGCGTCATAGCCAACGATCGACCCTCTCTTTCTAACAAAATTGAAATCGAAGTAGCTCGCAGTGAAACCGCTAAAACCACATAGAAAGTTTACACTACAATAACTTCCCCGAAACTATCTGACTTCCATACATATGTGAAAGTCTCGCATTTAAACGAATTTTTGAATGTAATCCCTCTCTTTTCAATTATCTTTAACAGTACCCATTTTACGACTTCGCCATATTGGAAAGACTACGTTAATGTAAGTGCCTTCCGTATTTTGTTTTAAACGCGTTATTATCATAATAACGTTTCATTAAATGGAAGTATACTTGACTAGTGTAGTACTTAAAGAATTAACCCTTGGACGTAGACATTTTTCTACCGACAGTCGGTAACTGAAGAAAGATGGTTAATTTATCCTTATTAGTTTATTTACTCTTCCTGATTTATTTATGAAATTGTTATTAATTTCCCTTTCTGTAGAAAGATTACATTTATAGTAGCTCAATTGTCTTTTTTTTTTATCAGGTTTTATCAGAGAGAATTAATATTTTATCCAACGATAAAAATCAGTTCGCTTTAACATCAAAGTAATGAACAATATTAGAAAGTAAAACGTGTCGAAAATATTGAAAAGAAATTTTCTTTTTCTTTTTACAGATAGAAAATGAAAAGTTTCGTAGCAAAAATTTTCATTTATTTCCCTCTTACGTAAGACAACATTCCGTTATAAATGATGAAATATTATTAATGTTATAGCAAATAAATACATCTGCATTAAGCGTAGATCTGCCGTCTTACACACCGTATACATTGATTATTTCAACAGCCAAAGTAAACACATCGCTAACAAGGAATTCCCGTCCGTGTGAGACACGAATATACACATTTCGCACAGTTGCCCGCGCGAGGCACGAGATCGCACGGTAAAGCGGTTAAAACTCGACCGAACGTTAGCAATTTTTCAAACCAGCGACCAAACGATCTCTCCGTGTTTACCGCAGTTCGATAAACGTTTCTCGTGGGATCGCTCGGATTAACGCGTCGCTGTATCACAGACAGAGAATTGGCTTCGACCGACATCTGTCCTACGCGAGGAACGCCATTGCCGTGAGTCGATCAATTCTCATTGCAAAGCGTTTAACGTAATTTCCCCCGACACTGATTGATCGTGGAACGACAGTCGATTCGCTTTGAGTTATGTTAATGATTCGAAATTGCCTTTCGCGCAGCGAGTGTCCTCCGCTAGGGGCGCACTCGTCTTGCGAATTAATCGATTCTAATACGTGATTGGTTAATCGTTTGGGCAGCGTTATGCTGGAAAAATCTAGTCGACTCGTGAGAAATGAGTTCAAAGTTTGACGGTTGTAACTGAATCTGAATCATTGTGTTGTGGACAGATATGATACAATACAAATCTTTGTGTATTATTCGGGCAAGATATATATACGAAATTCGACCGCTAGCCAGCGTCGTTTCACATTAAGATTTCGGTTATCGTTAGCAAAGCAAGGTTATGTACGTTACGTGACACGAGTCCCGTTTAATTTCCACGCGTTTAAAACGACGAAATGACACGAGGACCGGCTATAAAGCTAAGGTATTCACGCCGGTATAAAACTTTTAGCATAACGTGCGCTCGCGCGAGTCGATTGTCGCGTTAGATGAATCGGAAAAGCTCTTCGACCTTGCGTTGCGACGTTATCGCGTTTGCGTCACAATATTTTCTCGCTACCCAACACAATTAAGAGGCAGAAATCGCTTTGAATGTCGGTGTTCTTTGTCCCCTCGCGTAGGCACAGCTGTTCCATTATCGTTGTCTCTGTCGACATCTAAAATACCCTTGCTCGTGCACGTATTTTATAGTATGTGTTCTTTTTCTTTCGAGCTTTCTGGGTGTTGTAACACGTATCAGTCAGTCGGCACAGTGATATCCTGAAATAAAGCACCTGTTCCTCCGTTATCGTATCGATCTTCCCCTACGATATCTCGCACCCCTAGAACTCTCCTCTTGATACCTAGTATTTCGTGATTATTCTTTTTTTTTTTCTTATGGTATAATTTTTCTTTTCTTTTCTCTTTCGTTTTCATTTTATATGTGGTTTAAATTTCGATTTGATTTTTTTAAATCTTTTTTCTTTGTTTTATAATTTTTTAATTTTTGTGCAGGTTATTGCTTAGTGACCTGTGGGGTTATTTTTAGGCAAGGACATTTAGATTTTTAGAATTCGTCGAGGTTAATCCAAAGTCTCAGAGTAACAGTAATGAATAAATCTCTTTACTTTAAAGAAATTAATGCCAGAGTGTAGTTCAACATTTTTTGTATGCTTTTAAATATTATATACGTTATTACGTATATTCCTAAAAACATAAAGATCTATAAAAATAGATTCTCTAAATAAATACGTATTATATATTACGTGCAGTTTATTACATTTACCTGACAGGAAAACAAATGTTCACGATATGCATAATAAAAGAATTTTTAACAACCACTTTTTCACTGAGCTCCTCAATTAAAATGAATGATGTATGAAAATTATCAGTTCTTTGTAATACTCTGACAAAGATTACAATTACAGATATAAACGTTTTCTAATCGTCAGCGACTGGTTTTTAAATGTCCTTTTAACGACCTATTCTTAATTATTGATTCCATTCGTTGGTATAAATTATCACCTTCGATTCCTCTTCCGCCTTTTCTCCTTCCATCGACATCAGAAAACTCTCGAAATATCCTAGTTCCAAGGTAATGAATTTCCCCAAAATAGAACGTTGTTTCTCCGAAATCGTATCGATCTTCCGCGTTCTCTGCATCTTCTTAACGTCTATGCTTGTTGAATTTAATATACAGACTTGTGACCTGAGAAATCTTGTCATAAATCCGGTTCACATCGATTAATTACTCAAAAATGTTACCTCCATTATACATAAAATATACTGCCAACCAAATATCTGATATTCTAATATTTAGTATTTACCAAGGGAAACAAAATGAAAAGTCACGTAGCTTCCGTTGTTTACTGGCTTTGGTGTATATTTATACTAAACTTCTTTGGTTGTGTCGACCCATGTGTTTTTTTATTTTTCCAGGCAACCGTGTCTCGTTCCTTTTTAGTTCCATTCACTCTCACTAGAGTGGATTACAGAATGTTTGAATATGGAATAATTTTTTATTTTAATACTATTTTATTTCATTTACTTACCACTGGATTATTGTAGCTATTATGAGTTTGTATTTTTTCAAATCAAAACAAGAAATCCTAATTATTGATGGTTCTCTTCAACAGCTATCTAGGGACACCACAAAAGCACTGTTGGGGTCCCCTAGATGACTCTCTTGGTACACTTAGGATTAACCCCTCTGTTACACCATGCGAGTTAGGTACACAGGTATCATTTTCTGAATTTTATTTTATTTACTTATCTACTTATGTATTACAATGAATATTATTATGCTGATACCAAATAATCTTTCTATATCAATTTATAGGTTGACAATTTCTCAAGTCAAATCAAGAAATCTAATTACCTGAAAATAATCCTGTCCCTTAGAGGTAAAGAAAATTCTTGTTCCAAATTGTTAAATATTTTTTTTCCAAAAACTGCTCAATTCGTTTCCAAGGTTAGATCCACGCTGTATGTTCTCTCTGAATAGTGCTGTAACGACAGTATTGCACAACGAACGTGCTCGTCATCGTTAATATTTCTCATCGAGGACTTGACATTTCTGCGGCTGGGGAATAAACTACGATGAAAAAAGAGGAACGTGCGCGTTGTCTGCGGCATTTGCAATCCCAATTGTAATTATCTTTGAAACGTTCTTCCAAAAGCGCGAAAGTTCATTTGTACCGTTATCGTTTCACACGGAAAGTCGTGCTTTGTTTTACAAACGAAACGTACAAACGAACGAAAACTGATACACGAGCGAAGTTATCAAGATGACGTTTAATTATAATAATTCGACTAACGAGTATACTCGAGGTAATTGCTCGACGATTATTCTCAAGCTACTTGGACAATTTAAACTTGTTTAAAAATTATTCAGAGATTATGTTCAAAAAACATTTGTCACTGCTTGAACAACTTGAATCTCCTTTCATAATAATATTAACAAATTGAAAAATTATTAACTGACATTCGTTGTTCAATTAGATTTATTATAACTGATAATGTGACGCTTATAAAATTTTACTGGTGATGTTAATCCAATTGTCCAAGTGTTTTCCCAGTAATGAACTAGAAAATGTACAGTCAAATAATTAGGCTTGCAAGAAACTCGTACAATGTACATTTTCACAATTAATATTACCGGTGATCTGTAAAATCTTATAAATCTTCACTAATATCAGTTCAATTGTTCAAGAAATTCCTGGAAGTACGTTACAAAGATTGACACATAGGTTGTGTCATACAGCAGGGTCAAATCTATACTTCTAAAACAGTCAGAGGTGGAAAAAGATAAGTGATGAATCATAAAATGAAACACGTTCTGGAATTGATTTCACGCGCTGTTGTACATCTGTAAAGTTTAATTTGCTGTTTTGTAATAAGGTTTAACCTGAACTTTGCGAAGTTTGGTTAGATTTAAAGAGCGATGTCCTTGGGCTACAGCGTTTACACCTCGTCGATAATTCTCCTTTCTCCCGATGCGTACGCGGACACAAGCGAAAGAACCTTCGATCGATCATCGTATCGTGGACATTCTGAGAGGCATTCGTGTACGTCCTTTCCGTCTAACAATTTGTATACATTTGAGCGAGCCTCGGAGCGTGGAACGGCTGAGTAAACTTGGTTAGCGTTCTCTAATTTTACGTGCTCTTGTACGTGGAGGACGGAATAATTGTCATTGGTGTAGGAAGAACGATTGACATTGGTTCAATGATGAAAGTAAAGCAATTGAATTGGAAATGAGAAATTTTTTCCTCCATCTGCTTTTTGTTGTGCTTCAATTGGTATGCAATTTTGTTGCTTTTTTTAGCATTTTCTTACTTGTAGATGATGTAACTTTCTGTTGACACCGAGTTCCATTGGGAGCTAGACAAACTGAATTGGAAACAAAGAAAATAATCATAATTAAAATCCTTTTCTTTTTTTTTCT
>NW_016908821.1:1485011-1581963 GCF_001483705.2 Eufriesea mexicana | reverse complement strand
TCTTTTTTTTTTTTTTTTTTTTTTTTTTTTTTTTTTTTTGTTAAATAAGAGAATTTTTTTAATACCTTTTTTATGTTTGTTTTTCTTATATATTCTTGTATTACATTCTATATATTATTTCCTTTTTTTGTCTATGTTTGAATTCTTATTGACACTAACTTCTTTAAGGAATTTGAAGAGTTGAATTGGAAACAAAAAAGATATTAGTTACGTTTTGTAGTGGCATTAAAATTTTGTTAATACTTCTTTCAAGGCATTTGTCTTTTTTATTACTTCTTATGACTTTTTTATGACAGTATTTTTTTTATTTATGTATTCTTGGTATCTTATGTAATAATTTTTTGTCCTATTTTAATATTTGAATCTTGAGATATTCGATTTAAGAGAAATTGATTTCCGCATTTTTTATTCCTTTTACATAGTTTAGATTACGTTAACGTGGAAAGTTAACGTAATCGATAAAATTATAAATAAAGTAATATCTCTCGTCTCGTTAGTCGATCTCGTTATAAAACTTTCTGTACTTTGATACTTTGCAAATCTTTCCTTCCATCTTCTTCCCTTTCCACCTCGTTTAGGAAAACTTCATCTTTTATGATATTTTTACTTTAAGAAATACAAAAATCACAATAATCTTAATATTATACGATTATTAATTCGACCTGATATTACGGATTTTCCAAATGACTCGGACGAAACTCGTGATAACTCACTGAGAACTCATTATGATAGTTGATGATCATTAGCTCTTTGAACTCGACCATTACTTTATCTCCATTAACCGAACGTGATTACAGAACACGATTGTTTTTTTCCTGCCAGCCGAACGAAAATTGCCATTGCATAATCCACGCTTGCAGAACAAGTAAGCAAGTTGGTATTAATACTTGCGTTGAAAGAAACGACTAACCGTCTGAAACAAAAAGAACGAAAATAAAATTAGCATTTACAAATTATTTTAAATAAAAGAGCAAAATTTTTAGGAATAAAACGACTAATCGATCGAAATAAAATTATCAGTTACAAATTCTGTTAGGTAAAGGACAGAGCGGTACAAATAGAACACATTGGCAGCCATTGAAACGTTCGACCGCCATAAATTCCTATCGACAGCTCCATCGCAATTTCGAATCCATTTATCATTATTGCTGGCAGCTCCACTCTCTTAACTTCCCCAATACCGCTATTTTTCAAACCCTTAAATAACATTTCATACCTGGGATCTACCCCTACGTTCCCAATTATCCAACCTTTTTTTCCACAAACGTTTTACTTCACTCCCATCCTCAACGGTCTTCGTTATTCGTTGCACTGTTTTCGTACTCGTCACAGACACGATTTAATGGCTATTTGATCCAGTGCCATCTTCATTCTTCCTTCGCTAACTCCTTGTAATCTGATCTTTTGGATATGTAGGTATATCAGGTCCAACCGAAGTGTCCTTTTTCTTTAACGCTTTATCGACGATATCGGTCCGTAGATTGCACATTAAAAACAATTATTCTGGTGCTGAATTGCAAAAATGTAATGTACAAAGAAAGACATACCACGATACTTAATATTCACATACGTCAATACTTTGATTAATATATATTACGCGGTGCGAAAAATCAATATCTACTCTATCAACACCTCAATTAATTTAAAATACGATACGACGAAAACAATATCTACAGTCGGTAACAAAAATATTCGACGTATATATAATTCGACTTCTGTGCCTCGAATTATAAATAAGCATACAACGAACACAAAAATGAATTCGATCATACTATAATCTAATCAATATAAAGTATACTGTACATTACAGTGATGGAAGAATACGAACATAGCAAAATCAAGAATCATGGACTATATACAAAAGTATTCGTGTGACCGATTGTACATGTTTCAATATTTCAATCAACTTAAACTGCATAATACACAAGAAACGAAACAATCAGTCTCCCATTCCATCCCTCGAAACCACCCCAAACAACTACTCATGATCGTTCCCGAGAATAAAGTTACTAAAGTCCACAAAATATCAAGTGTCTCTCCTAAAACTTCCTTACTCTCCAATCTAAATTCATTCCCACTGTCAGAAACATCCACCAACAGTGAACGGCAGCGCCAGCTTCCACCCCATGTCCTCCCCTGAAAGAATCCTTCTCCCGGAAGTATGCAGTGGACCCTTCTTGTGTCGACTGTCTCGTGGCCCGTCCAGTCGGGAAATCGCTTTCAACGCTATTATTATATCGCGACGGAGAGAGTCGAGGCCAATCGATGTCCGGTGCGCGATGAAATAAAGCCGTGCACAAAGGCGGACGCGTCGGGGCGGTGGCGGTGGTTAGGGCGGGGGAGGGGGAACGGAAGGAAGGAAGGCTGTCCCTCGCTAGCGGCAACCTTCAGCTTCAAGGGTACAGGGCCGTGCGACGTCCCCTTTGCTTTTTCGCCCTCTCTTCCCTTCGTCTAGCTACTAGGCCTGTCTCCCACTATGCGAAAGCTCGAAAAACGGCCCGACGACGTTTCCACGAACTATATTCCTCTCTTTCTCTCTCTACCCCTCGAGTCCTCAGCTTCTGTCTCTGTTTTTCCGTCTTACTCTCGCTGCCGATGGTTCGTGAAGGTTCTTTAAGGTTTCACAGCCGATCCACCCTCGTCGTTTTGTGAACCTTTTCCCTTTTTATTTCTTTTCTTTTTCCTTTTCCTTTTTCCTTTTTCGACGATAGAGGGACTGTTCGAGGTGGCTTATGAGGCGAGGCCATGAGGTTTCAGTTCGTAACGGGCCAGTGGATGGTTCGCAGCCGTCTTCGGGTCGAGCGTACAGGGATGAACTTGGGTTTGAGGTTCGTGCGGATATTTTTGCCGTGTTCCACGATTGAAGTTCGAGGTGTTGCGTCGCTTCATTTCCTAGTGGCGACGGAATAATCGTGGAACTCTCGAAGGCCTCGAGGGTGTGTTCTTGTGGCAAGTTTTTTCGGTGTGCTCTAGTGGTGATCGGTCCGGTAAGAGGAACATGCAGTGGATTAATATGGCGTCGTTAGTGAACACGTGTATTGTAGGTCATTGTCTTTGCACGAGAAAAAATGAGTGGAAATGATTTTCTGCGACTTCTTGCAGCTTAGTCAGAATAGGGTATACCGTTTTGCGTCGTTTTTTGGCGTCCCTTTTCGATTCGTTTGGACTTTGGTAACCGCATAGCTCAAGGTAATTGAAAAACCTTACTTTTAAAAAATAATCTTTCTCAAGGATAATTATCAGGAATATGAGACTTCGAGTTTGCTCTTTTAAACGTGTTCCTTCATCCACGAATGTATTCACCTGAAATTATTAATCACATATTAGCAAATTATTAAATTGTTCACTTAGCAAATTCATCTTTCAGTTACCTTTGATGTACACCAAGAGACATTTCATCGTTCTCCTGTACTTTTCATTCAAAATTTCTGACTTAAAGAATTTCCAGGTTCTCTTTGAGAAACCAATCTATTTATCTTCCATTCCATAAATTGGTTCTTCGATTATCCCCAATAGATACCAGCAGCAGCTATCATTTCCACAGACTTTCATTCCAATATTTGTGCCCCAGAAAATACCCAGATTCCCTTTCATCAATCAGCGTATTTATCTCTCAGGAACTACCAGCTCCTTCATGTAATCCTTCCATTCACCAATCACTCTCAATTTGCACCAACAATTATTCTACCATCTCCACAAGCTTCTTCAATATTTTTAACCCAGAAGCTCACGAGTTCTCTTTCAGAGATAAAGATCCATCACCCTCTCAGCGTTTCCTCTCTTCCTTCTCCCTCCATCCAGTGTACACAGAACGGTGCAGCCTCGCTCGAAAATCTCTCTACAATAGCATTTCCGTGAAGAGATTTTCTTTGTAAACGGCAGACCGTATTTTCGAACACCTTCCCCCTGTTTCCCTCTTTGTGCTCGACGTACACTCCGAGCGATACCCAGTGTCAATAAAGCCTCTTCTCGCTTCTTCCTCGAACCGAACGTCGAAGGGTGGTCGGACGTGGGTGTGCCTGCGTGTGAAACGGTTGGTCGATGACGGTCGGTTCCCTCGAAGGGATTCCTCCGCTCTGTGTTTGCTCGAGGATCGAAAGTGAACGGGTTCGATTCCGTTGCATTTTTCTTTATTCACACTGCGGCCTTGCGATCGCGCAACTTTCCTCGACAAGGTAAAATGCCGGGCTCTCGAAGGAAAAATCGGTATCGTTAGGAAGGTTGAGCGATAGTTATTAAATACCAAGACAATAGCATATTTTGTGATGAAGTATCTTAGAAATGAAATTCTTCTTTAGGTCGAGAGAAAAATCTCTATTATTCTTAACATCACAGCTTAAGTTTGTAAAATTTGTAGCTATCATCTAACTTCCTTGTATTTGCATCAAGCACGCGATGAGATATCTTGTCAAAATAAATTCAAAAAGCAAAAAAATGTGTCTCCACTCATCTGCTTCACGTAAGATTATTTTTAGATAATTGAAGGGAATTTCTGGAGAATTCCATTTCGTGGTATTCCACTGTTTTAATCACTGACTGTGGAATGAGTAATTGGACTGGACTTATGGTAGTGAGTTTGCGCATAGTTGTTCACGTGAGTCATTCGATTATTTCATTGTCTGTTGAAAAATGGTCTTGATTATGAGGTAGATTAGTATTGAGTATCATAAGCATTAATAGCTATATAAAATAGGTTAGTGCGTTAAAATATTGGATCATGTTTCCGTTAGCCTTGTATTGAGAAGAATTTATGACTCGACATTGAAGTGAGCTATGCTATTCTGAAAATTTTCTCTTCTCAATGAAATTTCAGTTCTTGGATTACTGTAGTCACGATATTGTGACTCTTGCAAATAGTCGATGCAAATTTTTGCCACACGCTTTGAATCGTTATCTTTTGATGGGAAGATTCGTGATAATCGTTGCTTTGATAATCTGATCGGTAGGTATAGAGTCCATTTTAATATCTCGCAATCTATCATTTTAATATCAGGTCAGTTCATCGTGCACATTATGCTTCCTGACATAGTCTTCATTGTGCAAATTATTCAAGATAGTGACCACTATACCTATCTCAGGATAAGATCAACTTTAATTTCATTTCTTTCTCTTGTTATACCAAAACCTTGGGTGGTCTATGTACAAGATCCAAACCATCTTCTTTCACACCTCTGTTATTCCATTCCTCTATCTACGTTTCTATCACTCTACCAACCACTCTAGACTCTTCGCGCATAATCCTGTCACTTCCATATCGTGTATCAAGGGAAGTACTTATCAGACTGGTTTTCCAATCCAGAATGAATCATCTTCGCTCACCACTTCAGCCTAAGAATGACGAAGGCAGTTTCTAAGGTCGTTTCTAAATTCCTTCGAGTCGATTTTCCCTGACACCCTCGATCGAGAAGTTACAACCAAGGGCCAAGGCACCTAAGCTTCCACGCTCGGCGTAAAGTTTCTCTCTTGTTCTCCAATTAACCCGAATTGCACTCCGGCCTGTGAGTCGGATAAAAGCTCCTCTCCGCAGTGGTTCACAACCTGAAACGACGATTCCAGTAAATCGTACGATTAACTCTGCGAGTGAATTTAGTTGAAGCGAGGTTTGGTATAGTTGCTAGTAAAGATATAGCGTCGTAAGATTGGCCAGGCGTTGAAGTTTACGTGGTTCTAGACTCGAAATAGTAGTACAATGTACAGGGAAACGTACCAAGCTTGAACCATGTTCAGGACCATATGATATCGATTCAGAATTCTCGCTTCATGTCTTCAAAAATATGCATTCTGGTCTTCAACAAGTGTTGATTATTTTTTATTAGCACCTGCAACTATCAATTTGTAATATAAGTCTAAATACATCATGCATAGATATTAATTAAAATGATAAAGATAACTATGTATAATTATACCTCTATTTAAATAAAAGTCAAGATTAATTTTGCCAAAAATAAGAATGTTTTAAACCAGTAATTTGGCTAGTTTGATCATCTTACTATTAACACATATGTTGTATAATGATGAACAATTGTAATTTACAACAGTGTTAGCTTCTCTTTATGATTCCTGGATGAGATTATAATACCGTGGATTTTTCAATAGTCATGATGTTTACTGCAATATTGCATTAGAAAAAACAATTATTAATATGTAATATAATACTAATGATCTTGAAATGACCTTTAATATTACCTTAGAAGTACTATCTTTTGGGAACCATATAAATTCTTTGTAGTAATTTTCTTTTTTTTTATTTCAGACATCAGTGAAAATAATCTAGATGTCCATTAGAAATGAGACACACCACGTATATCCTTTGTAATGAAAGGCTTAATCTTTATAGAAAGTTTGTTGGAACAAGTTCTCTTTGTGTCCATTTCACGGTGTATTTGGGTGTCGTATATAATAAAAACGAATTATTCCTTGCAATTAAAACGACATAAAAGGTCGCCAATGATTGGTTAGTTTAATCAGTTTAAAATCAGCGAAGAATTAGTTTAAGATCCTTGCAGGCTGGGCGGTGGTTTAATATTCCTTTGCTTTAACAGCGAGTTGATTTGATTCTCGAATTTCTCCGCTTTCATATAATCACTTTGTGCCCAGAGTTATACCGTGCCCTGCTACGTGATGGTAAAATTTTCTAAGAATTAACTTCCAGCTTAATTAAAATTCTAACTCCGTGGCAGAGAGAAACCTTATGTAAATTTCTCACCAGCTTAATATTTCAAACCTAATTTCAACCAAGCATTCGCTGCTTACTTCGGTAACTTCAAACGATGCTTGTTTCTGTTTCATCTACTCGATTCATCCAGTGACCACGCAAATGTTATTAATTTCTAGTTGCTGATTATAAACAATTATTTGGATAATAGAGTTTTCTGATAGTGGAACATTTGGATAACGGAACATCTAAACAGTAGAAAGTTTGGATAGTGGAACATTTGAATAGTATAACGTTTGCATAATGGGGCATTCAAATAGTAGAAAGTTTGGATAATGGAGCATTTAAATAGTAGAATGTTTGTATAGTGAAACACTCAAATAGCAAGACGTTTAGATAATGGAACATTCTAATACTACAGCGTTAAGACAGTAGATCAGTTTAATTATAGAACATTTGTAGAACAAATGTGGAACATTCTAACAGTAGAACGTTTGGCTACTGTATCACGTACAATTAATAGCTTTCAAAGCTACTTTAAAGAAACACGAACCTAAATCCTATCCCCCAAGTTAACATAATATTAATCCCTTACCCCCAACGTTCCAGATGCTCAACAATACAGAAATATGTATTTCCATAATTTTCCAAACACTCAGACGCTTCCTCCAAATAGTCCCAGGATTGTCGTGTTACGCGTTCCACAGTGAGAAAGATCCCCTTTGTGCGGCTCCAGTGGCCCGTCGAAGTTCGAAGGCATTTTCTCCAAAGGCAGCTGGAGAGAGAGACTTCTTTTATACCTGGGGGAGCAGAGGACTACTCGCCAGGACTGCCGCTGCTCCGGTCGGTCGTCCTTCTAGGGCCATAGGGCTTCTTTTCTCCTGTTGGCTCTGGCGTGTTATATCCTGCCAAGGGCAGGGACTCCCTGGACCCCGACTTGTTTCCAACAGGGGCCACTGGCCCCGCTACGTGGGATATACCGGACGACCTTGGGCCTCATGGCCAATTTGCGAGGTCCATTCCCTCCAGATGGGCCCTTACGGCTGGCTTATTAGCCACCAAGTCACTCGACCGCTCCTCCCGTCCACGGAATCCTCGCCGACGATCGCTTTTCGGACTGCAACGGGTTTTTTCTCTCTCTCTCTTTCTCCCCCCTTTTCACAGTTTCCACGTTTAGACGTTCTCGGGCTATTCTCTCGTGGTTTACCCTCGTGGAACCGCTGAAAATTTGGAGTCCAGGGATGCCAGTAATGAATGGACGTTTGAAGTTCGTGGATATGAATAGATAATACTGAAGCAAGGTCTGTGAGTGTGAATAATGAATTCAAATTTGAATTCCGTCGATGTTCTCATTGTACTTCGTTAGATTGCATTCGTGACTTTTTGAATGTTGGTGGGGTGATATGAGGTATTCTAACGGTGTCCCACAAGAAATTTGAATCTTTATTCAGTATTGCAAGGTTCGTGATAAAGATGGTTTTCCTTAAAATCTGAAATTCAATATCAATCTTTCAAAATCATATTTAAAGTCTATATCTATTGTTAAAAGTTGTACAAACTGTTATCAATTTCTGTTACCCAAATTTCACTGGATGCACCCACTGGGACCACCAACCTGTAATATATACTCAAATATACTGTACATAGATAGCAACAATTTGAATAGTACGATTTAAGTAATTAAGCATTATATAATTACTTCTCCATCTGAGTAGAAATCAACGTCAAATTTGTCGAAAGCCTCTATACGTTTTTAATGACCAGTCATTCTATCAGTTCGATGATATCAGTATTAAACGTAACCACCATTCGACGATTTCCATCATACAAATTGTGATATATATATATATATATATATGAAATATAAAAGTAATCGAAGGCATAGAACGTGAATCGACTCACGTTCGCGCCTGTAGCATTGAAACGTCGTAAATGGAGACCGGATAACGCGGAGAACGGTGCACGACTCATCCTGCAGTTCTTTGAAAGTCCGCCCGGCGGTTCTGTCATTACGGAAACGCAGCTCGAGTACGTAATTGCGGTGAACAGATACAGGAGCACTGGGCTGGCTTGGAAATATCACGTGCATCTTGGCACTCGTGTGTCCAATGGTAATTTAAGTCTCCTTACCGATCATTAGTCGTTGTTAACTCGGTTCGAAATACGTGTTAACCACCTTGGTCTTAACAGGGCAGAAAAATTGTTATCTCGATACTTCATTTTTCTCAGTCACCCTCTCAGTCTTGAAATACTTTCTACTACTCCGCAATCTCGTTGAATAATTTTTCATTCACAACTTTTGATGAACGATAGCATACTTTGTTCCCTGCCTTATCTCTTCGTTCTTTGGCTGTAACATAACAAAATTATGAATTCAGAAGTAACTCGTTTGTTATTGTAAACAGTAATCCAGGTATGAATGGAATCCTTCTTGCGATATTTTTTGAAATACTATCATTTCATTTTTATTTAGAATTGCATATTGACGGTATCGATTATGCTTTTGTGCCAATGTTTATTATTCATTTATTATTTCATCTGTGCAAACTAGAAAAGAATTAAGTGCTAAGAGTACTGTCAAGAATTGCAAAATAAAATCACCTTGCAATTAGGCTTCTCAAAAGGCGATAAGCATACCACGATTAACGTAAGCCTAATGCTTCATTAAGGAGCATGTTATACATACATGATTTTTGCATAGAAAGTTTTCAAAAAGATTAACTGACATTTTTTATTCAAATAAGAGAAATTGGCTGAACTAATGTAATCATGAAGGAAATAAAATTATAAATGCATTTTTAGCTATTTACTATAATATTTAGATTAAAAGATCGTTCCATCGATAGCGAGAGTGATCAGTTAATATTAAAATACTGTTTCTTTTTTGATAGTATTTTTTATCGCATAAATTCTCCATAATAGTAAATATTTATCTATGATGGAGCGACTGTTTTTATGAAATAGCAAGGCTGGTTTCATTGAATGGAAAATTTATTAATATGATAGTATCTGCAACAGAAATCTCGTGTGGAATAGATAATGTTCTCGTCGAATAGTAAATAGATTACCATCTATAATAACAATATTATGAAACAACTGTTCTCGTAATACGAACGATGGAAAATTTTTCTGCTTATTTCAGGTCCTGTTAGTGTTACATTAATTTTTATTCCATACCTTTGACATGAGATGTGAGTTTACATAATATATTCAGTAGCATTCGGAAGGATCAATTTGTTTCAACACTCGCTTCGGTATTCATGGAATTTAAATGACGCTGAATAATTGAAAGACAACGCTCGAGATGGCAAAAGAGCTAAAGAAAAACCGTGGAAAAAGCGTTGATTTCAATTTAGCTTGCGTAGTATACAGATAATACTGTTTACGATATCTCATTAAATTGTTATTAACCTGAAAAAAGGATGAACGCTGCATTGACCTTTGCATCAATGATAATTCAGCTGAGTCACATTAATATGCATCACGCTAATGTACATTTTTAGAATTGGCCGCTACCCATTGGATATTCTTAGTCGTGTCGCAGATTTTGCAATTTTTTGTCTCATTTTCGTATAAGCGATCTAGAAAGAATGGTTTATCTTTAGTTTACGTAATATGAGTTTGATCAGGTGTAACTGCTTAAGTGATACGACAAGTTTGTACTTTAAAATATCTAGAACTGATTTTGGGGAAATTCCATATTTGCATTTACCTGAAACATAATAAAGTAAATTAATTACATTGTGTCATCATTTTTGTAAATGTCAGCAGATATTAATTCGACTTAATTTTTATTATTTTACCTTGTTTCATGTATCAGGTCTTCCATTAGAATATAAAATTATTATGATACTTTATCGATCTTAACTGGGTTCCATTGATATGATAAATTTTTAGTATTCTTTGAATACCCTTCGAATAAGTTTTCCTAAATAATCAGATGATAAAGTACTCAAAATATCGAGTAAAGGAGTTCACAGTTGTATATTATTGACCATATATTTTTCTTTGCTCTTTTTCCTAGCCTAACCTATAAATGTTCCATACAGTGATAAGTTGGAGAACTTCCTAGATACGTCTGTTTTCTTTCACAAGTTTATTATCAGTAACACCTAACAAACGCAGGAAATGGTAAAATTAATATCACTATATCACACTCCATTGCTTTGCGTATCATGCAAAACGAATCATAAATCGTCATTTATTATTAGCATATGGAAACTACTTTTGACTTTAGTAGTATCGTTGTTCGAAAGCGTAAAACGTTGCATACTAGATATCACGATATCGGTCGGTAATACTACTCGACGCATCAGTCGAAGATTGTACTATTTTGTAAAACTTATAATACTATACATCAGCTTTACTTCAATCCGTATTAAAAAAAAGAACGTAACAGTTATTGCAGGAATCGAAACACCTTCTTTAATATATCATATTGTATAAGCTAATATAAACTTCATATGACTCTACCTGAGGTTTCGATCGCTTATCTTCTCGTATTTCTGTCGATTCGTCTACCTATACGTTCGAATACGTAAACGTTGACTAATTCTACTACCTCGCCACCTGTTGAGAAGTGTTGGAGTGAGAAAGTGCATCATTCGATCTGTCTTACCCTATCAAAAATCTAACCAATCTTACCAACGGAACGTAACTTAAAATCGACACGTGAGACAGGGTACTCTAACGTTGTAAAGCGAATCAGCCAATTTCACCGTCAACCATCGCTCGAGTCGTGCGCGGATCGTTCGTTTCCTGGGTATCGTCGTCGCGCGACACGTGTTCATTGCGGTCTCAATGTCAACGTATGCAAAGGCACGTAAGCGCGGCACGGTTGGTCGTTTTATCGAATTTTATCGTCCGACATGAGCCCTGCGCGTGAAAAGAACGGCACGATCAGCTTCACGGACGAACTGGTTCTTCTCTTCTGCCTGGATGCACTCCGTACGTGCGTATGTTTGTATACACGTGGTTTTCTGTGTGAATGCATTTGTGTATCAGTGCGTCTTCTTCCCGTCTTCCGTTTTCTGCGCGCTGTCCCGGCGTAGCGACAAGCTGGCGCGTGCGAAACGCTCGCGCGCGCACGACCGAGTCGTCGCCGCGCCCTTGAAGAGAGTTAGCCTTTGTCTTATCACAGTCAGCTTGTGCCAGGCATCAGCCTTGACTTCGCCCCTCTTCCACTCGTCTACTGACTGTGCTGCGAAAATCGACCGGCTGGCATCTGTCTCGCGCTGCTTCGCACGAACGGACGAATTATCGCGGCTCACGGAGCGGAGCTTTGCTCTGGAATAGGTTAACCTAACCTAGATCGTTGCTCGGCCAATCAGAGAGGACTTTGAATTTTTCGTGCGTCACGTATTGGATGAAACAATATTTAGAAGATAAACATCTTCTATAACTAAACACCTATCATAACTACACACTTCTCGTAATTATATTGAATCTATATAAGTACTAATTTTTTTTTCCTTTTAATTCTACTATAAATATTCATTACAGGCATTACGATTCTGACAACTATTCTATTAAAGTAAGGTTTAATACGGATGAAAATCTTTTACTCGCTAAGAGTGAGAAGAATAGGACGAAAATAGAATATTGAAACCAGCTCAACGTACAACCGCAAAGGGGTTAAGCAGCGAAACAAAAGAACTTCGATGCTGTTAGGGGTAGAAAAATCACTTGACAAGCTTCCATCGTTGCGAGCCAAGAGTTATCGAGCTACTTCCAAGATTCTCGCGAATTTTCATCCACGACGTTTCTTCATTTTCACTGTGCTGATTGCGCAATGCGAAACGTGACTTTTCCCCATTCCAACGTTAACTTCGAGGCCATTTTTCAGCGTGAAATTATTTAACGAGAAAACTCTGGATTAATTCCCCAATCCACGGGTTTGGCGGATCTGCACGCGCGAAGATAGTGTCCGGAAAGTTTGAGATTAAATTGGCCGTGTCGCGCGAAGAGGAGCCCAGAACTTCCCTTGGCTCGGATCTGCACGCGAAATCCGCTTATACGTCCGTGGCTACCGATGGAGGAACTTTCAATCGTTACGAGCTCGAGCGTTTTCCGCGCTGTTTGAACGCTCGTTGCTAAATTTCCATTTGCGTGAGTTTAGGTCCAAGACTCCTTTGAATATTTTCTCTTTTTGCTTTTTTAAATTTCATTTCCTGATTAACTTTTTCTTATTTTAAATCTAAAACAACAATCTCACGTTATGTTTAAGAATAGAATGAGAAATATGTACATTCTTATTGTAATTTATTATTTTTAGTACCTTGGAAGAATTGAATTTTCAAACTGAACAAAAGTGAAATTGGACAATCGTACTTCGCTGGAAATTGATACATGTACAGCATAAAATTAAATGGTTCAAATTTAATACATGGAGTATACAGTAAGGTCAAGATAGTCCTAAGAAAGGGTTAAACATTAATGAGCATTTCTGAGGATCCGTGGAAAGGTTGAACAACCAGTTTCTGGCTCACTGTTTTATATACGCGATTTCATGAAAACACCAAGGCGAATTCACAATGCAATGGGTATTCTGTTTTTCTCATTTCACGTCGGCAACGTGGCCGGGAATTTCTGCGACTTTTCCGGCGACAGCGACCTCGTCCGGTTTCCGATTTCTGTCGACGATCTCGGGTTTCGCATCTTCCATCGTCCTCGTTTCTCTTCGCGCTCGAAACGAGATAAAACCGCGGGCTTCGGATGACCAATCGTCGCAGAAACCACGCGGATTTATTAAAACACGCTGCATAAGCGCTTTTATCGACTTTTTCATTCGATTATTTGATGAAAATCACTAGGAAATTTTGAAATTCTTTTTAAACCATCCAAATGAAATTCGAAGTAGTTTAAAATAGTCTGCTTCCTTGTGTTGTAATTTTTCTTTATCTTCCTGTGTAAATGTAGCGATATGATACCAGTTATGAAACAATGCTTGTTTCGTTTTGTTTAGTTGGTTAAAGTTAATTTTTAAGAATATTTTTTTTAATTTATTTGGTTTCGACGAAAGTGGTTTAAATGTTAATTTATGATCTATTGTATTGGTTGATACTTATTTGTTATTATGAATGGTATTATGGAGAGAGTATATTTCAACATGATTAGATGCAGATACTTTGTTATGCAAATAAGGGGCCCGTTTCTTTAAGTATATTTATACCTAATTAAATAAGTTCCAGTGTCTAATTTTAGAGAACGAAAGACAATCGGGAATTAAATTTACGATTCAAAAGTTATGAATAACGCAATACTCGGTTGCAACTAAAAAAAAAACAAACATTTTTCACGTGCTAAATAAAAAAATTATTATCACACATTAACATATAAAATAGCAAATAAACAAATTACATTAAATACCTATCAGCTTAATGTGAAAATAATAACCAAAGAAATATAAATTATTTTAATATAAAACACATTCCAGTTCAACCGTGAGATTACAAAATCTCTACACAAGCTTTCACTTCTTCCAATTGAACATACTAAGGCCAACCTACTTTTAATTACAAAATACTTTTGTTAAATATTTTCACCTTTGGAAATAATTCTTATTTTTGCTAAAATATTTGTATTAATTTATATCATACGTGGTGTGAGACGTGTGTGCGCTTTAATTGCGTTGTTTCGGCTTAGCATAGGCGGTTTTCACCTAACTTCCTCGTTTTCACCGGTGAGCTCGTCAGAGCTCTGTTCTACTTTCCCCTGGGCTCTCTTGGCTTGGCCCACGCCTTTGCTATTCAACAGATTCGAAATCGGTTGGCCCGATTGACAAAATCGCGATTTTGACACTAAACATCTGTAATCGCTTGGAAAATTGGTATTACTTATCTTTCATCTTCTTTTCTTTACATCTTCCATTTAATTGGTGTCTTTATATACATCAGTATTAATACCATACACCGAAATCCGCCGTCAATACTAAAAATTATAACCATGTTAATTTTAACATATTTCTTAATAACTATTAGTAGCTTTAATTAAAAACATTTGTTAAATCTAGGTATGTTGGACTAAATTACAAAGTACGAAGGTTTGAAACAATTTTTTATATAACAAACTATTTCTGAGTAATTCAAGGAGATCGAATTATGTGAATTACTCTCTGTAACGTGGTTTCAAATTGAAGCGCCATTATGGCGCCATTGATTGTTACAGTGACAGTCAAGCAACGTTTTATGACTTTCCTTAAAGGTTAAATTGAAGCTATTAGAAAAGCAAACCTATGGTTTCGAATCTTATGTTCTCCAATTCCTGTCAATTCGCTTAACAAAATATTTACGCTTCTGCGAACTTTGACAGATCGTTGATTCTCGTTGTATTTCTTCTACATTCGCGTTACGCATGCGTGGAAAAAGCGATCCGTGGGTATCGCTGGGATGCGGTCTCTCGTTTCCCACAAAATCGGCCTCCGAGCATGCGCAAGAGTGCTCACGTTCTCTTCCACCCATATTCACGCGCTCCCTACATTCACCTGGCTTCAAACGTAGAATCACGATAAAACCGTTTATCTTTCTCTCGGCAAAATGTCGCTCGAAACACTGCGTCCCGAATAGCGGCCTCTTCCCCTTTCGCTCGACGCCTCTGACTGTATCTAGCGCAAAAGCAACGTGGGAGTAAAACGTGGAAGTGAAAGTTAGAACGAGCAATGTTGGTGGAGGGGAGGGACGTCGCGCAAAAGGCGCCAGTTAACATGTCGACGGATAAGAGGTTTAACGAATGGATGTATCACGCTTGCCTTTTCAAACGAGATTTACGCGACTTTGCGCCGAATTTTTCTCTTTTCTTTTTCCGCTTTTTATTTTTACGGACATATCTTCCAAGTATATTTATCTTTTTTTATTCTCGTTTATTAAATGACTTTGTAACGAAGTTCTTTTCTTTCAGCTTTTGTGGTTAGGTTACTTTGTAGTAACATTCTTTCCGTACTTTTTCTAGAGGAGAGTGTTTTCATTTTTTTTTTTGTTCTTTTGTGGAAGTACGATTAAATTTTATGTAAGCTGAATTAAACAAGAATTCTGAGCCTCTATGCTGTAAATCTTTGAAAATTAATAGTGATACGCGTTTAAGGATCTTATTGGAATAGAAATAAATTTAATGGAATTTATGTGATCATGAAAGAAGCATATTCCATGAAGCAAGGAAGCTCGATGAATACAGCAATAAAATTAGAAGTAACGTGATAGCTTTATGATTGTTCCCTTTAGTTTTATATGGCTCGAACTAAATCCTAGCGAATTTTGATCCTAGGTGTACATTGTGGCTGGTGATTTATCGCCCCTCGGCTTTGTCACCCTATGGTTCGCTCACTTTACAGCTTCATGACTTTTTATAGGGGTTTTTATGGACGTTTTTATAATCCTGCTTGTTAACTTTGCAAGTTCGCAGACGGATTAGTTTCAAGTATCATATTTTTTATTTTTATAGGGACAACGTGATGAGAATATGGACTAGTGACATTTATGAAACTAGAAGATACTATTTCGCTGCCATTAAAATTTATAGGAACTTTTAACTAATTTTAAAATCTTCAAATATGCAACTTCGTGAACTTTTAAAGGTTTGAATGTTGATTTATGTACTTACGTTAATAAATTCCGACTGTTTACTAGTTATATTTAATACTAAAACTGCATCAACAGAAAATTAGAGATCCTTTCGTGACTGGAGCCAATTTTCAACGCAAGGGAAATGCGGGATACTTTCTCGAATTGTCTTTCACCTGTGCTGGTAAAAATTTTCCGTTTTTCTTTTATTCGATCAGCATGTTTAAAGCGAGGTAAAAGTAACGTAATCGCGAGATTTCTCTTATCTGCTCGTGTCTACTTTTGCTGCTTACAAAGAGCGTGTGCTGGAAAGTGAAAGGGGGAAAATGAGCCTGTTTTTCGTTTACCCAGCACTCGACGTATATATCTTCCGGAAATGGAGATCGCTATCTTATCGATACGTTAAAATCGAAGGAATAAACGCTTCCGTGTTTGTTGAGTACTTTAATCTTAGCAATTGTCCAATGATTCGAATCTACAAACATTATAGCGTACATTAATGCATTATTTCGATATCATAATTGTCTTGCTATAAGTATAAATACCGAAAAGTAGACAATTAAAAATTTTGCGATTTTGAATTTTTGAAAATATGAGTTCAAGGAAATTAAAAGATTTGAAAATACGAAAATTATCAAATTCAAAAATTAGATTCGCACAAGTCAGTTAGAAGCCACACTTTTCCTGTAAACACGTTTACCTCAAAAACATGGAATCATATCAATTTAATGAAGGAACTGCATGGTTGAGATGTTAAGAATCACTTATCACAGCATACTCTTATTTTTTTAGTATCGCGGTTAACCATATGCGCGGTTGAAACACTTTTTCCATTGTAATGTGTGCGTCCGTCTGTTGAACAACAATTTAACCGTATGTAGTTCACCTCCATACCTCCATACGTCTCTTAATGTAACGCAAACGGCATCCGTAAGCGGAAACGTCGTCCTTTGGAAGGGGATAAATACTGATATTAATCCATCCGGTGCCAAGACCATTCACAAGCACTTTTATTTGACGGTCTACCAGTTTCGAAGGGTATGAAAATTCAGTATCTTAAAAAAGAAAGAATACAATCTTACAATATATTATTTATCCGTCTTACTTTTTAGGAACGCGATTGAATTAAATTGGCATAAATAATTGATACATTACCAGGAGTATTAGGAAATCGTCTGTTTAGTAATGGATAAATATTAACAGCAGTTAGAAAGCTGAAGACATTGTCTTAATTGTTTCGGTATCGAGTTCCTTGCTAAATACAATTTTCTTTTGTAATAAAAATATCGGCTCATGGGATATTCTGGTAGGTCGTTTTAAATTGAATTAGGAAACAATGTGAATCATCGATGATATATACAATTTCTCATCTCTTCTTCTTTAGTATTACACCTAAATCCTGGTTGTAAAGAAGCTATAATTATCAAATTAGAAATAGCGCAGCTTGATAAAGAGCGTTGTAAACGAAGAGGAGAAAAAGTCGGTTCACCTTCATGTTTCTGTTACCGACTTCGAATGCTACTATTCGAGTGGTGATTTCTAGAAATAGCAGATAAAATTGCCCCGTATCGCCACAATTCTGGAAAATAAACAAGGCTCTGATTTATTGATCGCATTGTTGCGCAATTCGCGTGATTACGCGTGTAGCCGGAAATTAACCGATAAAAAGTTAGAACGAACGCTAATCAGCACGACTACTCGTTTCAGCGACGACGATGATGGTCGTTGAGAAAAGTGGCAAAGAATGGTAATTTTACATTGGGTTTAATAGGTCGTCGTGAACGCAGGCGACGATTAGCAATTACTTTAATGGCTTTTCGTAACCCAACAGTTCACAGTAGTCCGAGTTTACCGAGGAATAGAAGAGGAATCGTGGTAGCAAGGGATTGATAGTGGTATAGTCGAAGCTCTATGGTATTCGAACGGTAACAATGTTCCTCGACATCAATGTATTACGTTTGCACTAAACTTGTGCACTACATAACTAAAATCGATTTCTTCCTTGCGGAGTTTGCTTCCGGTTCACAAATCTATTTCTATTATATTGATGAATATTAATCTCTTGCGACCGTTTCTTCATCTGAATTTCATTAGATTACACTCCTTTATTCCTTAGTATACGAAACATAGTTTATATCGAACCTAAAGTAATTAAAAAACGCGTTGTTGCCAACGATACATTAATACTAATGGCGGGAATTTTGAATATTTATCATTGATACACATAACGATAACCGACGCAAAAAGAAATTAACATATAACCATTTTACTTGTTAAAATATATGGTAACGAAGCGGGAAGCATTGTGTTTAAACATTCTATATATGGACACTTTTAGTTGCGCAGTAATTTTCTCACATCTAGTAACTTCTTATATCCCCACGTCCAGTAATAATATTTTCGTTCCAAATTCAGTTATCATTCTCGCATTTGCCTATTCGATTAACACTCTTATCAAATGACATTAAAGTGCATAGTAAATTCGCATATGAGAATACTAAGAAAACGGAAGAACTCCTAGGATCAAAACGAGTACTCGCACAGCAGAGAAACTGCGGTCGATCGTCGTCGAAAGCTCGACACGATTAACCAACCTGACCAATCCGCCCCCGCAGTTATCGCGTTAACGTATCGATTGACCGGCCCGATAAGGGTTAAAAGGTTAAGACGAGAAGTCGCGGAGCGACCTCCGCTCGCCTAGAGAAGCGAGGAGCAGGTCCGATGAACCTGCGGGGCTAATGTACTCGACTCGATGATGCTCGAGTAGTTCCGTACTTGGCGCACGTGAGCACCATCGCGTGCCCTGCATACCCTTCTTCTTTCATGCTTCTTTTCTTCGACCTATCCTCCCCACCCCATTCTCCGCCCCCACCACCTCGTCGTTCAGCCCTCCTTCCTCTGTCACCCCCTTTCCCTCGCATCGAGCGACTCGTGTCCCTCTACAAGTGTAACGACAGACCTGTTCACGCGTGTCTCGATCAACTGATCTTCCTTTCAGCAACAAAAGGAATTCTGTTGATTGAACAAAGTAATCCGATTGAACTGCTTTCCGTGAAATACTGGGGAACGTTAGGATGGGATTGTTGGTCGTTGATAGGGCGTTCGGTTCGGAAGATTTTTCAGCAGTGAAGTTTTGAAAAGCTTCTGATGGTAAGGTAGTGCTGCCGGTGGAACCGATATATCGAGGTCGTAGATTAAAGCGTCAAGTGGCGACACCGATTGATGTTGCCGTACCTAGGACCATATACATACGTCTTATAAAAGCACTTTAAATCTTGAGATTTTATATGTTCATACCGCGGTGCTGTTTCGTTTACCAAATTTATTTTTAAATCGCTTTTTGACACGATTAATAGCTTTAATAATAATGGAACTTTTTATTAGAAAATATTCGTTTTATTTTTGAGGTTAACTGTGAGATTGGATTCTGTGAGAAGCTACAGGAGAATCAATTCTAAAATGATATCGTTTTACGCAAATTGTGTTACTGTAAATGTGTACGGTGTTTTAGCTTTGATAGCAAGTTGTCCTCTAATTAGTCGCTGCAATCACCACGCGCAGGAGCCTCAAAAGCGTCCTAATTTTGGCAAAACTGTGCAACTGGAAGTAACCTAGGAATTTGTACATGTTTCAGACTTGCGGTGAGCGACTGTGCGCCTCAAACGTCGCGGGTCAGCTCAAACTTGCACAGCAGCAGTAGTATGGCAGTAAGCCGTGTACCAAGCCCTCCACCACCGGAAGTGAACACCCCTGTTGCCGAAAATTGGTGTTACACGCAGGTATGTAACAAATGTTCTTTGTATCATTTTCGAGTTTAATGCTCGTATTTCAACAATTATAAAAAGAAAATAGAGATGTTATTCTCAGTTTTAATCAAAGAAAATGATGTTTGAAGAGTAAATAGTGTAACGTTTATAGGTTATGTTGCTCAAGGTTAATTTTTGAGGTTTTGAGATCGATTAAGAGGTACTATCGTTAGAATCGTGTATTGTGTAATGTTTGTTAACGATTCTTATGATTTAAACGTGCCTGTTGCAAGAACAGTGTCTTGTTAGGGCTACCGACACAGTGAAGCCAATTTAATTGCAGTTTAATTGGTCGTTAGCGATGACAGTGAGCTTCAGTCGTAGTTGGCAGAGCTGGACTAATGTAGGGAGTATTTGTTACCATCTTTTGTGTGCTACATGATTGGGACAAGAATGTGATTCTTAGCTGATGGAAATATTTCTGAAGGAATTAAGGAATTATGTAAACTTCTGATGATTCACAAACTTTTCTTCAAGAATGATCTTATTATCAATATTGGTCCTCAAGATAGAGGAATGTTTAAAGGTCTTTGTATCACAAAAATTCACTGTACAATTCACATATTGTAATCAAAATCTCTGAATATTTTGTAGTTCAGTTAATTAATTTTCATTGTTATAAAATTTTTCAATTCCACTGCTGAATTGGTCTTCTGTAATTTTATTTGCTTAAAGTGCAAACAAATCAACGTTTGACATGCGAGTTAGAAAACCATTTCCATTGACGCCATACTCTCCAGCATTACATATTCATCAACACATTTACCTCCAATCCTATTTCAGCTGACATACCACTTCCGGAAATTGGATTCTATATTAAAACGTACAAGGTACACAGTCGAATTTAGATCATCGAACTGCACAAAATGCATTTTCTATTATTGCGAAGCACCATTTGCGACCCATAATCTTGCACATGTAAGTAATTACATATTGTACAATCCCAATACATTCTATATCTCAAATATCTCAAAACAGTTCACCCTCCATTTAACAAAATTGACTTTAGGTAACATGGTATTTGGTCCTTTGCTACACTTCAGAAGGAGCAGCCTCGATTCTAATACTTTCTTCAATGAAAACCACCCTAATAAAGCTTGCACAATAGAAGCACTCTTCAGACCCAAACCAGGTGTTGATCTTCAGCAAGAAGCACGAAGGGAACCCAGGACACAGGTATAACAACCCATGTCATCGAGTTGCCCAAACAGAATGCTTATAAAAAATGTCTTGGACATGTCGAAGGGTCCTCCACCTCTTCTGGGTCAATTTCATCGTCTTCGTCGATATCATCCTCGTGGTCGCGTGTGAGAGTACGCACTCCTGACGCTCTCGTTCTATTTTTACTGCTCGTCCCCTCGCGATGTGAATGACCTGCGACTAGATATCCCGCTGCTCCCTGCCGCGATCTCTAACTCGCCCGTGGAAATGTTCACCAGCTTTCCCGCGAAAATTAACCTCCCTAAGTTTCATTTTCGTTTTTGAACCGCCATTGAACGGAAGCATTGGAAATTTCATTCGAAATCGACTGTGGATGGCTATCTGAGCAGTCTATGATGAGATCAAGTGGTGTGAGGACTATAGAAGTGGAGGTTGAAGGAGATCAAAGCTTCGTTTTCCTCGACTCTTGAGCAGAGAGTTATTAGACACGGTGGTTTGTTAGGTAGGTGGTTGTGGGGTTTGTTATGGGTTCGTTCGCAACGAGGAACTTAGCAGAGGAACTGGACTGATGGACCCAGTATGGTCGAAGCGAATCTTCGATGGATGCTGGTTTAATGGAGCCTTTGGGGGCTTCTGAGTGAAAGTCTGCTGGGAAAAGGCGTTCTTGTGGGTTCGTTGTGGTAGGATGTGGTCGTGGGCGAAGATGATCAGTTCTGGACACGATTGATTTAGCATGCCGTTGGGTTGTTGGCAAATTAGATTCGTTCATCTTGTCCGTGGGTTCTGTGGCATCAAAAAAAATTGCACAAGGTGGAATTAGACTGTGAAGATCATCTGGGTGGTCTTCAATCGCTTTCACAAGATCTTCCGAACACAAAAAACGTACTGTATAATGCAGAACGTTCTGTGAGAATAAATTCATTTGTTTTGCATAACACATGACTGTTCGTAATTAATTATCGTCGATTAATTACCCGTAGCAGGAACAAATAACAAAGTCATTAGCCTCTAACGAAATCGCTTGAACTACTATCAGATTCAAACGTTAAAGCATACAGACTGAGAGTCATAGATTTCGATATCGCTTGAAATACGACAGAGCGATCGAATCAATTTCGACAACATTTTCCACCGATCCAGATAACTATCGCCACGTAATTCAGACCGATTCCGCAATTCTAGCGATTTAATGAGACTTCAGTAGAACGCACCAACTTTCGAATGAGTTTCAGTTCTCCCCAAATTCCTTTGTAAACAGATGGATATAAAGAGGAGCATTTAATTTTATTGCGCATAATTCATCAGGTTTTTGTTAAAACCTGGTATTATATGGATTCTTTGGTCCAAGTTTTCAGATGGAGAAATCATTTTATACAGATCTCAACAGTTTCTCAATGATCTTTCATATTTTTCCATTAGTGTCACAACACAGTGAAATGTAGGACATAATTATATACATCTACTTATTTTCATCACTCCAGGTATTATCTTGTACTCAATACTACATTCAAGTGTCTATATCTTACATATCCTAAATAAGTTTTGCACATTACAGATCACACTAGTTGTACCAAGACTACTAACCTAACCTGGTCAAAAGTAGATAGCAAAATATACCTAGCCAGAGACACTCACGCCACTGTACGAACAATGGTGTACATCTTGCTAAGGATCTCTAGACATACGAATTAGTATCTCTGTCGAGGCCCACCCGTGAAAAGGAGAAACGAATCTGCAAGGAAACTCGCCAAGTGTTATTTACGTAATGCAGAAGTTGCAAAGATCGAATCCTGAAGAAAGATCGCGATCTTCCTGCTCTTCTACTTGCTAAGGGGAGAGGTTGGGCATCTTTGGTGAAACTCCAGTATTCGAAGGAGTAACTCTCGGTTTTCAGGGAGCACGCGGGGGCCCCTTGCCACCGAATCGAAAGTCGATTCGTGCTCCAGTTAACTTTCGTAATGCACGCGCCGATTTCGCCTCGTCAGCGAGCGGAGCCTGGTGCAGCAATCGCGCGAGCTCCGAGCGCGCGCGCTGAATCTGTCGTAACAGGCCGATCGATGGGCTCGATAAAAGCGTAGAAAGCGTTGCGGCACCGTTTCCAATTGGTCCCTTAGTCCGGCTACTCAGGGTCTTCCCTTAAGAGCCGAGGCTGGATGGTAAACCGATCATGAGGTATTCGAGGATCGTGGAAGATTGATGAGAAACTATTTTCCTGGCATCGATCGGAATCTTCTCGTTTGACAATTTGGTATGGTGATTTATCTGTCTCACGATTGGCTGTTTAACCTGGTGACACGGAATTTTTCCTTAAAAGCTGAGTTTGTATTGCGGATTGGAGAAACGAGATATCTGGACGTGGAGGAAGATTGATGGAAAACTATCGGCATCCTTTCGTTTAGGTATTTGATCAGTACAGTGATTTATACTTTTCTATTGGTCCCTTGGTCTAACGATATAGGATTTTTCTTTGAGAGTCGAGTTTGGAGTACAGTGATCTGATAGTTTTGATTATCCTATTTTACCACGAGTCTTAAGAGTGTTGGTTTCTAGATCTGATATGTTCTTCAATTGATTCTCTGATGGGGTCATTCACGATTTTATCTTAAAGGTTAGATTTGGATGGTTAATTGATTATGAAGTGTTTGTAGAACGAGGAAGATTGATGAGGAACAGTTACTCTCTTGTCAGTCAGGAAGTCCTATTTTAGAATTAAATATGTACATTAATTTGGCTAGTTGTTCGCTCGAATTTAATTGTTTTTTTATTTTGTGTCTTTATCCTTAAGCTTTAATCCTTTTTAAAAAGGATCTATGATCGTAATACGTTTCTTCGATGGCAAACATGGTCATTGAAATAGTCACAGATATTCTTTTTATCCGTCGTAACCCTACCATCTTCATAATCTTAGGTTTCTTCGACACCGCAGTTTCTATCCGACACGTACCATTTCCCATCTTTTTACTCGAGTCAAACTTAGCTTCGCCGTTTCTTTGATCCACAGACTGTAGTAATTTTCCACGTTATTATTCCAAGCCTATCAAGATCCCTCAACTATAACTGTTTATATTCTTGTTCTTTTCTACGCAGACCAGACTCGTCCTCATCATCAACCTGATCCACAAACCGTGATGATACTCAGTGATTACAGTTGATCCCAGTTCATCAAATCACCTAGTTGCAATTACACCTGATTCCTTCGCGGTTCTTTTAGAGTGCCAATCCTACTTTCATCATTCGACATGGATTATTTCTTTTTCAGAAGAATCGACTACTATTCAGTTTGGTAATCAAATATCGTATGAAGAAACTCACCAAACTTCGCCGTGTTCCTAATCTACAAATTCCAACAATCTTGATCGACCCAAGCTCATCAACTTTCCTCATTAGAGAAGCCTAAATCACTCACGCATCCAGCTTTCCACCTATTCAATTCCTTAATCAAATCTCTCCCCACTTGACATCCATTCATCTACCCAACAAACTTCTCCACTTCCCAAAAACCTCGCAGTCCCTAACAACCTCCTTCATCCCCTAGATTCATCCATCTCGCAGTTCCACGAATCATCCACACAGTCCCCTCACGCACTTTTCCAGCGACCCGTCACCTAGTCGAGAACCCCATATACCAGACCCATTATCACTCGTTGCCTTTCATTTCCACATCGTTATCTCGAGGCACGTGTTCCATTACACCGGCTGCCAGCCAGCTAGCCAGCCAAGCTGCCTCGTCTCGCGATGAAAATAAGATCGCGAGAAGGGCTAACCTCCTCTTCTCATCCTCCTCTTCTTCCTCTTCTTCTTCCTCTTCTTCGTCTTAGGTAAACAACCTTCGCATCGATTCTTTGAGATTTCGATTTTCTCGCGGGTAGACCCGCGATCGTTTACCTCGTGCATGCTCGAGCACCGTGTCCAGGACTCTACCGGAAGCCTCGACTTGGTCTGCTTGCTGCTCGAAGCCGCGCACGCCGCTCCCGTAAACGGGCACGGGTGATTCAAGGCCGATCGTCGACGACCGCCGGGTTGAACGACTCCTGGGGGCGTCGACCGGGCCTCCTCTCTTCGTCTTCCTTCCACTTGGCGCTTCACCGTGCTGTTTTCTTCTATACGGAAACGGCCAAGACGATGAACTTTGTGCCTCGGTTCCCTACGCCCCCTCCTGGATCCTCTTCAACGATCAGACCTTTGCTTTCGACGTTTTCTTGGATGCAGGGATCGCTATGTGGATTGTTTGGTAGGTTGGCTGTCGGTCTGCGGTCTTCTCTTGGTTCAAGAGGGCGGCGAAGTTTGGTTTTGTTGAAAGTGGATGAAGGTTTGAAGTTCTGGTTAGTTTTGAGAGGCGAAGTTCGGCTTGACTCAGACAATTACGGAGATCCTGGTATAGAGCAAGGTGGTCTTGAATGTTTCTGGAATTGGAGAGTAGAGTTTGGTAAAGAGGCGAAAAGTGGTACCTATTATGAAGGTGAGGAAATGAAAAGTTTACGGTTCAAAGATGGAATTAGCTCTAGGCATGAGCGAAGATTAGAAGTTTAGAGTTTGAGTAGTTTGGAATGAAGGAAATGGTGATAGAAGTCTCAGATGTTTCGAATACTTAGGAACTGATACAGTCAAAGTATAGAATCTACTATGAATTTATGAAGAAATACAGAATGATAATAGAATGTTTTCTCCTTAACATCTTACAGATGATACCCCACTTAGAGATCTTTGATTTAAAATCCACGGGATCGAGCTCATTTACAAGCTCCAGTCTCTGTACCTTCTACTCGAAGAAAGTCGGGTAAAATGTTAGTCCTCGAGGATGAAAGAACGGTGCATCTGCTTCCGCAATCAGGCGTGGATTCTTAAAAAATAAGGGACGTCGAATCCACCGCGTCGATGATGAATGTTGCAGGTCTTCCGTTTCCGTTTGAGAGGCATCCGGGCGTTTTAACGAATTTACGAGCACCGATATAGCCGATGGCTGGTGAATCCTGCCGGTGTGCTCCACCTAAAGAGCCTCTGCAGAATGTTATTTCATCTCGAAATAGACTGGAAGTCTCTCTACCGTTGATGAATTATTTCGACGCCGTAGAACGAACTCGATTTACCGTCTTTGCTCGAGTCTCGAGATTCCATCTCGCAGTCGCATTCGTGTCCCCTTAAGTTTGATGAAAAATCGAATTTGGCCTCGACGGACGTCATCTAATTGCTGAGGGAGGAGACGGCTTCAATTGGATTGTGTAAGAGGGATATAAACGATGTATTGGATTCTGTACCTGGAATAACGGGGGTAGAGGATGTTTCTGCATCAACCAGCCACCGATCTTTGACCTATCTCGTTCATGAAACGCATGATTCAAGGACGATTATGGACGATCATGGTGGGTTGAACGACTCGCAGGGGCCATCGACCGGTACACCTTTTCTGGTTCCTCGTTGTCCCGTTCTGGGGAAACGAACGAATCATATCGATATTCTTCTCCCACCTACCTAGCTTAACAGTACCCGGGCCCGATTAACAGTATTCTAGAGGTCGGTGGGTGGTAACATCCACTCTTGTTTTTTCTTCCTTTTTTCTGTTTCTCCGTTGTCTTTTGATTAGTACTCCATGTTACATCGGTTCCCTGATAAGATCCCTGAAACAAGATTCTCTATTAAAATTTGATTATTCAGTGAAATTCGATTTACCGATATTTTGATAATATTACCGATATATCGAAGATACAAATATATTAAACTACGGAGACCTAAGCGGTATTATAAGTATATCGAACTGTCGATATCTCGATGATACGAGCTATCGATTTCTTAACGTTATTATTGATGTTTAAATGATATTGAAGATATATCGAATTATCGATGGTATAAAGATACCTTGGATGTATCGAATTAGATATCTTAACTGTATTATCGATATATCGAACAGTCGATAACATTTCAATGTTATCGATATCTGTCGATAATGTTATCGTCAGCAGCGCCTCCACTTTGTCGTTGGCGCAAACCTGACGTAACGCATAGAGGGTCACTGTGCGGATCACGTGATCCCAGTTAACGAAAGGAATACACATGAACTCGCATTCGAGGGGATCAATCAAACGTGTAGGCAGGCTTGGATCACGGCCAACACGTACTATTACGTGGACGATACGGAATTAGATTCGGAAAATAATGCTGCCCGATGCGAGCGGTCGCCTCGAGATACGCGAATACCCTTGTTTCCCTATGTTGTTACCGTCGATTGAATTTCGCGCGTTGCTCTGTAAGTTTCTAACCTATAAAAAGCGTTCGAAAAATGTGTCATGGATTGTGTTAATGGTAAGATACATAATGTGAAAGATAAAATGAGGAATTTCAATGAGAACTTTTTCCGTGAGGTATGGTGTATCACTAGTGACCCACGTGACATGAAATACCTCTGATGCTAGTTAAAGCGTCCTTAATCCCCCTACGTTATCGATCTACCACCTTCGAGTATCGTAGCATGACTTCACGATGTAAACCGTCGTTTCTTCTTTAAAACATCGACTTCCTATATAATTGCACTTTGACTGATCATAATCGGAAGCGGAAGATCGAAGTACTAATAGCTCTTTTGTAAAACAAAGTTTATTGAAAATAGTACTTTGATAGTTATTCTTGGATTGATTTTTTTACAGAATTTTTTATTACACTCTTTTCCACAACCGCACCGTGAAGAGGTTAGTAATTGGTTTCCAAGACATATCACGTGTATTTGTTTCTAATAAAAATTGTATTTATTTTCAGTTGGAAATCAACAGAAATAAACATTCTTTTACAAAATGATATAACAGTTCTGAAAAAAAAAGAACACACAGATAAGTATGTACAATGATTAAAGTGTTGATTAAATCTTGAAATAGAAGGCTGAAATATGACTGGAAGACGATGGCAGATAATCTGTTCACCGTTGCAAGAGATTATCAATGATCCTTTGAAGATGTGTCTTCGATACTCGAAGGTTGCATCGATTATCAGGTTCAAGTACGACTTCACACAAAGTGTTTTCTTTGAACTACTAACGTATCATAAATTGAAGGCGAACGCATTGATTATTTAAAGATTCGTTCCATTGATTTTATTTTCTAAAGAGAAGTACCTGTTTCTTGTTAAACTAATTTAATTCCTGCTCATTTATGTTGAGATACTTTCGTTATTTAATTAAAATAAATTTTTCAGCTCCCATCATTGAACGTGAAGTTGGTGTTGATGTCTGTCGTTCCTTTTTAAACCGTTATCGATGACTGCTAGTAGGAATCACTTTTTGTTAATAGAAGAGAAGTAAGAAAGTAATTAACATGTTCTTCTTGATAAACGACATATCAGAAACCAACCCCGGAAGTGCCTTGTTCGCTTCGACACTTCAACGTCTATCATGATTAAATTCCTTCCTCCATTCGGAGATAAATATTTGAGATGATCTACTTTGGATATATCTATGGATACACCAACGATCGATCAAAATCCAAAGCTGTCCTGCTCGACGAATTCCTTCACTCGTCTAGACGAGCGAACAGCTGAAAACAGCTCACGTGGTGCGCGCTGGGTTCGATGATCCTCACTTCGGCGTGACCTTCGCTGGCTATCCCACAGGTTCAATGCACGCTTGTTGTACGTGTAATCTCGTAACCAGTTACGTCTTACTCCGGCTCGGAAAATGCCTCTTCCTTCTGCACTGCTCGTGAAACTCGACCTTTTACGACTCTCGTGGCTGACCATTCGAGTTCCCTTCTCTATCTACGATGGAAACTCTGAAAGTAAATTGTTTTTTTGTTTTTAGTGTTATACGATGTATCGAGTATTCTTTGTTAACATACTCATCGCCATGACAACGGTGACCGACATAGAATTTTGCAATCTCGATTTACACCTCATCGATCGCTGATGACCCTCATACAATGGATGCGTTTTAAGACTATACTGTAAGCAATTATTTTTTCAAGAATTACTATGTTCATGAAACCATGACTGTCTTCAATGTATTCTTCGACAGATTCTTGGTAGTAGATCAGGCAAACTGGCCGCATGGTCTACGTTAAAATAATATAGAATTCTATTTTTAAAAGTTACGTCACTGTTATGTGCAAAAGTGCGTGGATCATCCTGTACAACAATTATTTGACTACCACTGTATGTGTATACATAGATATGGTTAAATTCAGGTTGATTTATACCAAATAGATGCGATGGATCTTTTATGATCTAATTACGGTATTTCTCTACGATATAATAGAACATTTAAATATCCATTTTCTGGCTTAAAGTTAATAATTTCTATCGAAAGTCTTAACGCTTTCGGTCACAGTAAAGACGCTAATTTCCATATTCCGCAGAAATTGCACATTGTTTGAAGTGAAAAAAAAAGCGATCGAAGAAAGATGAAGGAGAGAAAAGAGACTTTCACTTCGTCCAGGGTCGTTGCGCTGTCGTTTCTCACGCTTCCCTTTGTGCATCGATTCCTCGAGTCTTCGAAAGATGGTTTTCTCTTTCACGAGTCCGTCGTTTCGCGTTTTCCTCGCGGAAAGGAGATGTTTAACGAAACCCCGAGTTTTCGAAACGAGTCGATGTTTCACGCCACATTAACTCCGCGATGGAGACTGATAATCGCCCGTTCAAATTGATTACACGTTCTCTGAACGCTCGTTAGCTCCTTTACGTTTCTGTCCGAATAATAGCCAAGTACTACTATTATTATTATTACTATTAATTAACTCGATCGACGCGACATTTGCCGAATTAAGGAAAAATCGAACGGTGGCCCCGTGACATGCCGTACCGCACAGTTTCAGTTGGATCTGAGAGAGATCTCGAAGGTGTTCCAGAGAGAGTAGTTTTAGTGTAGACATCGCCTTCGGACATTAAGCTGCAAGCGATGAAGAAAAATTGTAGTGTACGTAATTGCGTGTTTAACCGCTTAATTTATTTAATCGATAGAAATAAATTCATCGTTATCGATGTTATATCATAACTATCGATTCCATCACGTGTCACGCAAATTTTCTTTGTCGTTAACTTGAATGAAGATCATAATTCATTCATAATTCTTGAACAGAATAGAGTTTCATATAATCGCGTAAAATACAGAATGGAAAATTAAATTGAAATTGAAAAAGTATTTTCAAAAATACGTAGATCTCGAGGCTGGGATGTACTGCTGCACACTGCTGTCCCATTGATATTTCGCAAGTTAATTACGTTACAGAAACAAGACCGTGCAATCGTTTCAGAAAACCATCAATCTCCATCGCTGCGATAAAAAAGCATCTTAAGTGTCCAAACGAATAGCAATTACTTCGCTCGAGAAAACCAACAGCGCCCTCTGAGGCCGCCAATTGAGTGTACTCGTCGTCAATGACCTATGGATCGGTTGATGAATGACGCGTGGATAGGTTTACGTAATGCCGTTTTCGTAACAAAAATTTCACGGGACTCCGACTACAGCCGGCTTTCAAGGGCCCGTAACGGGCGTGCCTTGACGACCATAACGCGGATCGAGATAAGGGCCACGCCGAGCAGGAGACGAACTAGAGAAATAGATTTGGCTCCGGGCTCGGCTTCGTTCGCCAAGGTCGTGCACACGCGTGACGTCAGGGATCGTTGACTCGTGGGGGCTCGACCTCGGCATCTTCTTCCTCTTCCTCTTGCCTTCTTCGCCTATCTCTGTCTCGTCCACGCCTTGCCCCGTGGTTCCGTCGAGTTTCGAGGTAGATTAAGATCATAGGTTATGAATTTTGAGATCCCTTTTCTACTTTTCAGGAATGTTTGACAAACTCGAGATTCTTGAAGGAAATAGTTGTTCAGTGAAACTGTCTGTTATAGATCTTCGATCATTACCTTTGATAAGTTTTAGTTCTTAGGAAATCCAGTACAATGGTGTCTGCAAATCGTTGCTAATTCGAACAAGGATCGATATCGAACGGAAGTGGATGCACACCTCGTCACGTTTCAGAGCGGAAAGAAGGTACCCGATCGATCGAGTGATCGTCGAGTATGTACTGCTCGCTACCTTTCTTCCGTTGTACGTGTTATGCAATTGATACCCGTCCACTTTGCCATTTGTGTCTTGTTTTCGTGGAAGGTTATGCAATCTGTAGGAAACGAAAATTTTGTTTAATGATGGTACAGTTATCAAGAACAATTAGCAATTCTCCATGAATCTATGAATGCTTTATGGTTGAATAATATTTTTGTATAGTAGAATCTTTCAAATAAGCATCAATAGATACCTTTACCAATTATTCTAGTATAATCTCGCAATTTAAGGAAATATCACCATTTAAATTACGATTGACGATTCACTGCATATTTTGAACTCTGTAAGCATTATGTTTCAAAGCAACTGCTCCTTGTTACACCACACCACGTTCCTTGCTCATCATAATCAACGCCTACCTGAATTCCTCAGAACGAATCGAAACATTTGACCCTCCTGGAATGCAATTTTCTATTAAGTAACTTATTTCATAACAGCAGAACGGGGTATTAAGCCTACCGTTTCATTTTAATCCTTCCAACATTGTTTCATAGGCGTCCAAAAGCATATTTGAAACCGAAATGATCCGTCTGAAAAATACCAACATCTAAATATTAACATTACCAACGAAAACTCGAAGGACATCGAGACAACTTTCGAGGTATCGATTTTTCTTTGGACACACACAGACAAACATACCTCTTTCTTTCTCTCCACGTTTACATTCTCTCGATATTTTCCTGAAATTGGCAATGGATGATTTAAAAAGTCGCATCAAGCACTAACGCGCACCGAAGCGAATGGCGGCAAAGGTTAAATCCTTTTTTCTGCACGTTTTTCAAGGTAATTACGTAAGAGTTCAATTCGACCCTGGCTCCCTCTCTTTCTCTCTCTAACACATGCTCCCGTACTTGTAGTACTTCTCGCGGTTCGTCTGCTCACTACTTCAAGGCCACGATCAATTTAGTCGTAGGAACCTTCGACGTTCCTCTCAAAAAGAACCTCTGTTAGCTTTTTTTCCTTCTCGATCTCTCTTTCTCTCTTTCTTTCTGCTTGGGACCACGCGACGAAACTAGCGAACAAATATATCCGAGGACGAGGAAACCATTCGACACACACACTATACACACAGAGTTGCGCCTATAGAGAAACGGTATAGTGTGCGCAATCGGTGTGTTTCACGAGTTTTGTCATAGCCTGAAAACGAGACGACGTAACGGAAGGCCTTCTCCAATCGCGAACGATAAGAGGAATACTCGTCACGCAGCTCGAAAAACAGTACTTGTATTTTTTGTTTCTTATTTTCGCATTTTTATAGCGTATTTGCGATGCAGCTGTTAAGTGGGATCGGTGTTGTGCTTGTAATTTCTGCGCGGAATAATCGTTTCATACTACTCGGCTGGTCAGAGGTCATTTTATACTTCGTGATATTTGAAAGATACTCATTGTTTTTATTTGAAAAATTTAAGAACTGACACGAGGGTGAAGTTTTTACTGAGATTTAAAAATTATCGTAACACATGCCCCTGGGTTCGATAAAAGATTAGAGGTATTTCTTTGATTCACTTTTTTAATCTATAGACACATCTGTGTGATTTATAGTTTATGGAATACATTTTTAAACATAATTTATACGAAAGTAGAAAATTGGAGAAAGGAGTTCTCATTACAAGGATTCTAAGGCACTGTATTATTAATTTCTGACAAACTATATTTATTTGAAACTTGAATACGGAATTCTCCCCAATAAACACAGATGGCAGCACTGTTATCGATATCTTCGTTTACACTTATATTTAATATACGATCAACAGTTTTATTCTATATTTAAACAGTTTTTAAATCATTATGATTTATTTTCTTGAAAAAGTAATAGTCATAGCTTAATTTATCAGTACCAAGAAGATTTATTACGTTAAAAAGCAACTCATATTCATGAGTTAAGATATTATTGAAATTCTTATTTTTAAAAAGACGTATTTTGCGTAACCCTTAGCATAGATAGATTAAGGTAGTTTCTACGGGACACATTCTGACGTGGTGTCGCATTTGAAGGTCTTATGTGCACAGGTGAAGGTGGTTAAGTTCAGCTACATGTGGACGATAAATAACTTCAGCTTTTGCCGGGAGGAAATGGGAGAAGTGCTAAAGTCGTCCACCTTCTCAGCAGGGGCCAACGATAAATTAAAATGGTAAGATCCGGAAGATTAAGCTCGTTTGTCAAGTGTACGACACCAGTCCAAAGAATTTCGCTTTTGAATTCCATCGTAGAAAATTATCCGAGCAAAATTGCTTAAGATTCTTTACATTGCATACTAACTTATTCTCCAGGTTTTGTTTCTTAATCCGTCTTTTTATAACCTTTCGCTGTTACGTTAATGCGCAGATATTCATTTAACATAAGATAATTACGTCTGAACGGTAATTCCAGTTACCGTTTAAATTCTTCTTTTTTTAAATAAACAATAGTTTTATACAATCATCTAATTTTTTCCCCCTTTTAAATGTTTATTTAGTTTTTTTACCTGTTCACTAAAAATATTCAAATACACAATTCATTTGTATAAAACTTTTGTTTCTTTTTCCGCCAAATTACTTTTTTTTTTTTATTAAGTCTTCTCCCAAAATCCTCGTTATTACTAATAAACAGAATGTATTTAATATCAATGTAGTGATAAGTCAAAATAAGTAAATAATGTTACATATAAAACATTGAGAAATGTATAAAGTGAATATACATAAATGATAATTGATTTTAGGTGCCTAAGAGTGAATCCTAAGGGTCTGGATGAGGAGAGTAAAGACTACCTGTCTCTATATCTCCTTCTCGTTTCGTGCAACAAATCCGAAGTCAGAGCAAAGTTCAAATTTTCTATTCTTAATGCCAAAAGAGAAGAAACCAAAGCAATGGGTAAGTGCTTAACATATGAAAGAGATGCAATGCAGTGTATTTTACAAATTTTTACTATTTTCATAACTATGGTCAATGTACAATTACATTAGAAAATTGTTTTTATCTACTATATTTATATATGTACAGATATACTATTTATATATTTGTACAATAAGTAAAAATTTCTCACCATTTACATAAAATTATGAATGTTTAAACATTAAAGCTCTTAATCATTGATCAAATTAACTTTTTACTGTGGAATTTTGTAAGAAATACAAAGGGCTTAGAAACAACATTAAGGATAGTCTTAAGTTGTTTATAAGTATTCATATTTACTGAGGAATAGTAAACAGCGGTAATTTTATGCTTTCAGAGAGCCAACGTGCTTACAGGTTCGTCCAAGGTAAAGATTGGGGTTTTAAGAAGTTTATTAGGAGAGATTTCTTATTGGATGAAGCTAATGGACTTTTACCCGATGATAAACTCACGATATTCTGTGAGGTATATACCTTTGTATGTTACATACTCAATATTTGTATGATTCTCTAATGTTTAGTGTGAACAAAACCTATAATTTAATCAAATATTACAGGTCAGCGTAGTGGCGGACAGCGTGAATATTTCCGGACAAAGTAATACTATACAATTCAAAGTTCCAGAATGTCGATTACCAGATGACCTTGGGCTTCTGTTTGAAAACCAAAAATTTAGCGACGTCACGCTGACAGTATGTGGGAGGGAATTTCAGGCGCACAAAGCCATTCTCGCAGGTAAATTAATTTTTAATCTCTTTAAACTTACATTCAAAAGATCCTAGTTTTCTACTAATAACATACGTATATTTTTACATTTATTCTCATTGTTAGTTCATATTAAAATGCCCATTAACCTTTTTACCTTCATTATTAAAAAATGCATAATTTTTTATTTCATAATTTCATGTTTTAGCGCGAAGTCCTGTTTTTTCGGCGATGTTTGAACACGAGATGGAAGAAAGGAAACAAAACCGTGTAGACATTACCGATGTGGACCATGAAGTGTTACGAGAAATGTTGCGATTTATATACACCGGGAAAGCGGCGAATTTAGAAAAGATGGCCGATGATCTGTTAGCCGCGGCGGATAAATATGCGTTAGAAAGGTTGAAGGTTATGTGCGAAGAAGCGTTATGCACGAGTTTAGCAATCGAGAACGCAGCTGACATTCTGATTCTCGCTGATCTTCATAGCGCTGATCAACTCAAGGCACAAGCCATAGATTTTATTAATACGTAAGTATATAATTAGACAAATAAGATGAAGAACAAGATAAAATATACAAATTTGAAAAGCAAAATCGAATAAATTATACGGTAAAATTTATTAGTAAAACAAATTCCACTTATAATCAGTCTGTACTCAAAGCAGATAAAAGAAATGTTTCAATAATTTTATCTCATATGTATTTTAGACATGCAACAGACGTGATGGACACAGCGGGTTTTAAGTCAATGGTAAACTCTCATCCGCATCTTATAGCGGAAGCGTTTCGGGCGTTAGCCACTCAACAAATTCCACCGATCGGACCGCCCAGAAAGCGAGTGAAACAAAGCTGAAAACAGTCACCGTTGACTCCGGGCACGACCTCCACATCGCCCCCGCCTATTCTGCATCCCTCATGACTTTTTTGTGTACAGTGATACAAGTAGTGCTAAATAAATGTTTCCTAGTGCGCCATCCTCTGGTTCACTTGAAAAGGAACTGCGACGAGAACTGTTCTTCATGGTTTTCGACCTATAATGTACCGTTCAGGCAAGGTACAGTATACAGCCGGTTCAAGCGAGTTCGAGGCGAGAAATGCAGTTAACACATGGCTATAGACTTTATTGTAATTCGGTGAAATCGTCGACGTTTGAAAAAGCCTATCACAGAAAAGGAAAAGAAAGGCACGTGTACGCCGATGGAAGGTAACTTGGAAACGAATAAACCACGATGCGTTTGTCTCAATCTGCTTGGACGAAATTTTTGGTACTTTGCATTGTGCGTGATGTTACATTCTCGTGCGTGAGAGAGACATGTGTTTTCATCCATCGACACCATGTCAGCGATTTGTCAATGCGCATCATTAAGGTCTCGTAATGGATTTGCTTTCGTTTGTACAACGAGAATAGCTGGAAATGCGCGAACCATCTATGTATTATGAAAAAGACATCAGAAGCAGTCAGAGGACCAAAGGCGAGATTGAAACTCGCTGAAACATTGCTACACACATATACACTCACACGCGAAGAGAAAAGTACTGTGCATGGCTGGAAAGCTGACTAGTGAGACGGCATAGGGGTAAGAAGGTGGTACACTGCGCTCGTTCTGTATAACTCCATTTTTGATACCTCCAAAATTTCCACTTTTAGACAACATATACCAACATAGTAGTAGGATAAATTACATCGTTACAATTTTTATGTTTTATTAATGATCAGGACCTTGAATTTATGTTTATGTTAATATTTTTTAATTTATTTCATCGCTTATTATCGTTATATCCCATTTGGTCTTAGTAGATCCCGTTCGTTCTGTTTGTCACGCGGTACTGTATAATTCGATTTATGGATGTGATTATTTCGGTCAATAATGAAAATACATGTGCTTATCTATATAAGTATCGTTAAAAATGAACCTATTGCACTGTAACCAATCAGACCCGCATTCTATCTACCAGTTCACTTTCCAGCTACATACAGTACAATGTTGCACGAAGGAAGTTGTGATAGACGTCGACCAGACGATTAAAAAAAAAGATTTTGTTCCTTTGTCGAAAAAACGAATCAAATGAGATGTCCCACGCTTGTTCGCCGTGTATGCGAGCGGCAAAAATAAAATTAGATATGTTTATTACTAATAGTGATTTTTAGTTTTAAATGAAAAAAAGAAAGAAAAATGAAAACGTCGAATTCTTCCAAGAACGGAGAAAAAATGATTCTAGTTAGTGTTTTTTATGATCTCTTTCTCTCAACATGTACGACTACTACTATGATTACTATTAATGCTACGCAATCTGTGCCCCGTATTTTTGTATATTTTTTGTCTGCAGATACCGCCCTATGTCCCACCTTCTGCGCGGCCTTTTTCTCTATTTCCTCCCATCGATCCTCATTCCCACCCTTCGACCCTTTATTGCTAGGCACAGTTTGTTTTGTTTTCTCGAGTATTGCATAGTAGACGAAGTGATAGATTCGAATTATTATTATTATTATTATTATTTTATTATTACTATTATTATTATTACTATTATTATTATTATTATATTATTATTATTATGAATGAGTATCGGAACCACACATCTTATGTAGCTGTGATTTTGCTTTCGAACAAGTAAAGATTAAAAATATTTATAGCAACGAAAGGTGTTTTGTCATTTCGTCGAAACGTCGATCTCTGGCCGTCGAGACGGTAAATATAGGCCAAGATCTCTCCCCGGCAAAGATAAGGAATCGAAAGTTGGTCGATCAGAAGCCCAGAACAATAAAACGATCTGTACGCAAATTTCTTCTTCCTCTCTTCTCGTCGAAGACGTTGCACCGGAGCAAGACGAATTGCTATTCGCCAGGAATCTCAAGATCATTTCCGCAAGGATATCTGGCAGAAAAATATTTTTCCTTTCGATTCTTGCTCTCGGACAAGCAACCACTTTGCAGTCTAAGCAGCCGCGAGAACGACTTTATTATTCAGCAATCTCGCCTCCTCTGCATCTCGGCGTATATTTAGCCTCTGTATGCTCACGATAGCCAGTTTATATGTTTACCTAGGATCTATTTATTTTTCAGATTCATTCACTTTATTGATATTATATTATTATTATTATTATTATTATTATTATTATTATTGTATTAAATTTAGGGTTGTCCATAATTTATCAAATTTTATGTTGATTATTATTGAAATGTCTATGTACTCGTACACAAGATACATGTATTAATCAGAGATGTTACAAAAGTTGTATTAAATGAAGAAATCAGAAGAATGAAGTCGATGACATACGCTACTAGAGAATGAAATCCATGAAAAAGTGAACAACAAACAAAGGGAAAAAAAAAAGCATTAAAAGGAACTGTATAAAGTAAAAAAGTTAGTCAATTATATAGTACGAGAATATTAATCGTTTTTTGTGTAATTAATTATTGAAGTCGCGAAATTGTGTGGTCAATGATCTGAATTATGGGCAACCGACGGAATACGCAAAACAATAATCATCATTTAGTACCGTACTGGCTTCCTGATCCTCCGACCTAGCTTTACCGAACGTTTTAAATACGAGATATAAATACCTACCATTACAAAGAAGTAATGATATCGAAGATTTAATGCCATACATGTTCTGTGATAAGACCACTGTAATTACCGCAATTGTATCACAACCTTTCTAGAACTTTCTGACGATCCTGGCAGCCAGTGAATTTATCTTTTAAGGAAACGGTCGCTATATCCGGACAGTCCCAAATCTAGCGTCCCTTTCGATTTTAAGGTTTTTACTGTACATATCTACTGTATTTTATAAGAACTGAACCGAAACGGAACCATACTTTTAATGAAGGGTACAATAACCAACTATAATTTATTCTATTTTACAGACTGTGCTAAACTCATGTTCCTTGAAACACACTAGCAATGCTTTAAGTAAATGTAATGTAATTACGACAAATTAATACGATTAGATTATATATGTGTATCTCATTTTTGATCTCGACACTTACATGCATTTGTCCGTACTTGCCAGTCGTGACATCGTAATGTATTTTTGTCGAGATTAAAAGGAAAAAAGAAACTCCTATGGAAACTTAGTTAGCGAAGGTTTTTCCACCGTTTTTTACACGATGTTTATTTCAGTCGTAGTAGGTTATTAAGGCTTACAAAGATGAAACGACAAAACGGAGAAATGAAAAAAGAGAAAAAAAAAATATATAAAGAAAATATGGAATATGTAAGCGATTTAAGGAACAGATTTTGGCCGTGTGTGCTCGCTCAGATTTTAAAGATGTCAAAAAAAAGAACGGAAAAATTGTCTACGTCCATTCTACTACCCATGTTCTATCTTTGGGACTGTGCGGCGAAAAAATATCTCATGAAACTCGTA
This sequence comes from Eufriesea mexicana, assembly GCF_001483705.2. Taxonomy (NCBI): domain Eukaryota; kingdom Metazoa; phylum Arthropoda; class Insecta; order Hymenoptera; family Apidae; genus Eufriesea; species Eufriesea mexicana. The sequence continues at coordinate 1,542,809 of NW_016908821.1, read as the reverse complement.
ATGTTGAATGTCTTTTTCCTAAAAACGAAAAACTAAATATTAATACCGTACGACAGTTCGAGAAATATTAGATGCAATTCTTTTTGAACCAATCTGCATGAGCGTATGACTGGATAATTTGATAAACTAAGTACAAGTAAGACAAGTGTTACCTCATCATGAAAATCAGCATGTTCGTGTCGCATTAGCTACTACTGCGCTGCTGTCTGATACACTTCCATTGTATATTGCATTTAAACCCGAAGAAAAAAGAAGCTTTTTGTAACGAATAGTTCAGCAGTGGTAGCTTTTTGAAGTACATGACTGCTGTTCATCGAACCCAGCTCATATAAACGTTCATTTTTCCATTTACTTTAAGTCATTGCACCACATCAAATAAATGACATTTTCATTATATAATCATGAGAATTTTATGTGATTTTCATTATCCCCGACATCTCGCTAATTTAATAATACATTTCTAGTGTTTGATTCGAATATTTTAGTAAACGAAAAATATATTTAAAAAAAATCGTTAAAAGCCATTTACTCAGATAATTTTTATTGCTTATATTAAATAGCAATTTTACTTGGCTATTTTACGCTTAAATTTCTTCTTTAGCTAATATAGATTCAAATAGGTATTAGAAACGACGTGACTATAACTATATGTTAAATATAATTTTTAATTAAAAACACATGATTATTTGCACGCGATACTCGATCAGATACCGTCGGGATTTCTGGATAAACTGGTGGAGCTTCAAGCATTGCCACCTGTAGAACATAAATGTGAAATGACACATTACACAATAAAATTAGTTTTTTATCTATCACTTGACAACGAGTAGAAGATAAAAACGATTGTAATGAGTAATATATATTGGATATATGCAAACATTTTCTGCCATTTCACTTATTTTATTTGCAATCTAATTATCAAAATAAAAATGAACATACTCTATTGAAAGGAGACGTATAGAGAGGAGGTGCACTGCAAGCCTCATTATAAGATGGTGGTCTGTCCATTGATGATTCATAAATTGAGTCAGAATACATGGACCTGGAGCTTATATTACTATTGTGTTCATCCAGATATGCTATGTATTCTGAATATGCCATACTAGATGCCCTGGAAATCCTTATTGATCGTATAAATATTATATATAAAAGGCAGTACTAACAACTACTAACTTTATTTCTATTTACTAAACAAATATTTTAAATTACTTTAAATTTTAGAACTATATTCCAATTCTAAAATTATACTAGAATTACATCATTATATTATTTAATACATAATTCATACCTGCTACAGACTTTGCAATATATGAGCATTGCGAGAAAGAGGCCAAATATTGACAACAGGATAAAGATTATTTGTGTTGCTGTAAATGCACTCTCACCTATATTTCTATAAAAGAAATTAAGTAACATTTGAGAAAGTCCTAGGATAAATATAGAAGATACGTAAATGAAAAAAAATTATCTTACCAATAAAAACTACAATTAAGGTATATGCAACAGCATGGAAATTGAAGTGTCCCAGGAAAAATGTAAAAACAAAATGAATTTTAATGAATTTTAATAATATTTTATTAAACTTACCCTTATTTTTTGTTAAATTATATGTAACAGATTCATTTTTCTTCCATGGATAATTATTCAAAGATAATGATGCCATATTTAGTTCTGTTTAAAACAATATTTCTTGACCATAAATGTAAAGAAAATGAGAATACATTAACAAGATAAAAATCCACTAGACACTGTATAACTACTTAAATAATTTACTGTAGACATATTAATAATTATAATGAAGAAAGAAAAATCTTTGAAATTAATAATTAATTGTGCTTAGGAGATATTAATATCACACTATCACTTAAATTTTAACAAGAAACTGTTATTTATATCAAATAATGAATATTCATATATGAGATTTTATTACACTATAATTTCTTAAACTTTTCAAATCTTTTTGTTACTTCAAAAAATATAGATTGTAAATTATTCAACCTTCTGCAAACAGATAGATATGTTGCTTTAAGCTAAGACATCAAGTACCTCTGGTAAATATAAAGGCTACAATCTTATCAAAAGGTAACACCCTGATAACACATACATTCACAGTTTCAGTTACTTTTCCCTGAAATTTAATATATTCTTTAATACATTCTCATTGCTGTGTCCTTAAGAAATGGCATAAATAGGTATATGAATAAAAATATATATATGTATATATGTGTGTATATATATATATATATATATACAGAATTGCTTAAAGTATATTTTATAATATACATGAATAAATTATTAATAACCCAAAGTCACAACAATTCCTAAGATCATATAATTTACAATAAAATTGAGATTTATGTGAATGTCTGTTTGAAGCTGATGCTGTGCAATCAATTTGTTAAGGTAATTAATGCTTCTACAAGATTCCCTCTGTGTTCCCTGAGTGTTTGTTCCGCCACATTCCGATTTATTTCCATTTCTTTCATCTGAAATATAATGTTTTGTTATTATACTTTAGTAATTTAATACAATTTCTAAATAAGAAATACATTAATTAATTACAAAACAAGCTAATAAGAATTATCATAAATATCATACAATAAGGTCAACATCTTTTTTTTTAATAGGAACTTTTAGCAATTCCTTTTCTCTTGCTTTCTTCTCTGCAGCTTCTTTATTCCGTTGATCGCCGATTATGCTTAGTGCCTATAGTAAATAAATCATACACAATAATTATAATTAATAATTATATGTATACAACTTGTTATAGGTTATGTTTTATGAGTACCTATTCTTAAGTTAAAAGTCTATAAACATTAATTCATATACAACAAAAAGTAATAAAAGTAATTTTAAGGTCAAGAAATATAAATTTCCATCATTGCCAAAAAAAACTAAATAAATGTTGTTGACAATCATAAACACGTGGAATAGAAGATAATATAAGCCCTTACACAAGAGAATCCATCAGATGAGGATATTTCCTTTTCCTCTGCATAATCTGTGACTTTTTCTAAATCTGCCGCTCCACTGTCATATTTCGCTGTCTTTTTCTGTGATTTCTCCTGTTGCACTTCATCAGAATCACCATTTACATCGTTATCGGCCATTTTTCCCTTTTTTAAAACGTACTTCACACTATATAGATAATTATAAACTACATAAGATAACTTCATAGTGAAAAATATCATCTCTTCAAATATTTTTGAAAGAATAACTAGTTACCATGTATAAAATATTATCTGTAATTTATAATTTATAAATTATTATTTACAAATTGTTAAAAACACTATTAATTTGGTACCAAATTGTAATTTAAATCATTATATAAATATAGTTCATTAATATGGAATTTATAATTACTTTTTGTTTACATATATTTTTTTTTAGTTACATTTACTAAAATATATTTGTCACATATAAAGTTATAAAGTTCTTATTTGTTAGAAATCATAATATGTGATTTCATAAATCAAAAAATCATTCGTTAGAAAAAGTATATTCTCAGATTCGCAGTATTGATGCAATTTAATACCTTACGTAGGACTAAAAACATAGTTTAAAATAAATATTTAAAATTTTAATTTATAATTAAAGCAAATTTAAAAATAATAATAATATTATATCATGTTTTTAAATACAAATGACTAGATTGCAATGTACAATTCAATTGATAATTAAAAATTGAAAAGTAAAATACGTATATGCAGTTAAAATTTTATGTTTTATAATATTAACAATTAATTTAGAAGTTATTTACGAAATGGTTTGAATTAAGATTAAATGCGAATTTTTAACTTTGCTAAGTACGTTAAAATGATGAAAATTTATATTTAATAAATATTATTTTCGTAGTAAATGTGTGCATAAGTTTAACTGCTTTAGGTAATAAAATATGAAAAGTAAATTACAGATAATAAAGTAACTTATAAATGTAGATAAACTATATAAGGAATAAGATATATTTTTTGTGTAAATAAATACTTAAAAAAATTGTTATCTTTTATTCATTGAATTTAATTTGAATAATTATATATAAATCAATATTCTAAAATAAAGTAAATCGATCAGAATTACAATCACAGTCTACAACACGCCATGTGTGGAATATAACCTAATCATTACTGAATTAGTAGAAACAATTATTATTTATTACTTACAGTGTTATATATTTATTCTATCTATGTTTTACTAAAATAAAAGCAGTTAAATAACTTATAATTATGACTGAAGCATCATTTACTAAACCAACAAATGATTCGCAGTTTCTTCGAAATGAACCTGCAAATTACATTACCGGTATTTCAATTTTTTATCATATATTTCTGATATTTAAAATTTTTATTTTTAAATATTATCTGAGTTAGAATTACGTTTTGTAGAAATTCGTCAAATGATGCATGGATTTGGAGATAGTAGCGAGCCATTAATTGAATCCGCAAAAATCGTAGAAGAGGTTGTTTTGCAACAAATGAGAACAATAATAAAGAAAGCTTGCGAAGTTTCTGAAAGACGAGGAAATTCGAAAAAAGGCATTTGTATTTGTGCGGAAGATTTGATTTTTTTATTACGTAAAAACAAAGTGAAATTGCAGCGTCTCCTAAGATATTTAGGCAAGTAACAAAGTTATTACAAACTAAAAAATGTATTCTTCGTAATAAATATTTATTCGTTTGTAATTTATAGAATTAAAAGAATTTAAGTTATCTATACACAAAACACTAGATAGTGATTTACCTGAAGATATTATACAAAATGATAATATCAATGGAATAAAAATCAGAGGGCCACTTCATAATTTTCTTAGTGAAATTAATAATACTGGTGAACTTCTTGAAGATACATCTACTATAGATGAAGTTAAACAACAAAGGTGTATTCGTGCTGAAATTATGACAAGATCTATGGATGAAGCTAGGTATTTAAAATTCAGTAAAGCACGTAATGTATCATTTGCAAATAAAAGTCGACACAAATTTAGTGATTGGATAGCACCAGAAAGTGAGTCCTATGTGTTACAATATATTATATGTAACAACAATTTCTAATTATATGTTAAATATATAATAATATTATATTATTTAGACGATTTAATAATATCAAAACACGCATATACAATTTTGGGCTATTTAGCATATGAAACAGTAGCACAAATTATAGATTTTGCACTTTTAGTAAGGCAAGACCAAAATAAAATATATGGGGATGCTATAGATCGACTCAGACTTAGTTATGTTAATCCATGTACTTATAAACCATATTATCATGGCAAGGTATGTAACATTTTTATCAAATTCTAAATTATAATCTAATAAAAGGCCATACTATATTGTTTTTTTCTTTTAAATACTTAAGCAGGTAGCTGTAACAAAACCAATAACACCAGCTGAAATAGTTGAAGCTATTAGACGGTATTGGTCTCCTCAATTAGATATGACAGGTCCATTCAATCGTTGGTCTATGAGAAAACCACATTTAAAACTTTTATCCTGTTAAAATTAATAGGCAGGGTAAGAATTAACTTAATTATAGAAATAAAATGTATGTTTTATATTTGTTTGGATATTAAGCTTTATATATTAAGTTAAAAGAATAGAGGAGTATATTAAAATTGACCAGTATTTATTGACAAGTTCCTGTACCTCTTACAGATATATCTTAAATTTCTATTAGTAGGTATACACATGATAATTGCTACATAAATTAATAGAATTTTATTTTTTACGAAGTCTTTTAATCACGTGTCCTATTACTTAATGCGACGTTTAAAGATATTTTATGTATCCATTTTTTTTACAATTATAATAGTTTCTGTACATTTTATAATTGGTAGTCCCTGATTCCATTTTAAAGATAGGATTATAATACATTTGACTTTGCGCTAACGCATGATACGCTTGCATTCATTGTACTTTTCATAAAATATTTGGATCTTTTCTTCAATCTTATGGTATTTTGAATGTATTCTTTAAATGAGATATTTTTAACTTTCATTATGTAACATAATGACTATAAAATTCCTCCTTAATGTCCATTATTCTAAATATTTAATATCTACAAATTTGAGCTAATCTTATGAATCTTATATGGTATTTCATGAATTCACACAGATACTAATTTTGCTTCTGTATCATGGTGAAAGCAACGTCGAAACACGTACTTTCCCTTCTGCACCACCAGTTATACAAGTTCCAGATTGATTGGCAGTAGACCAGTCGCAACACAATGTACCTTTGTGTCCACCTAATTCTAAAATTTTTGCTTGTGCTCCTGGTGGCATCTGAAAATTTACAATTAGTGACAAATAGAACAATAAAACTGTTACATTTTCAAGTATCACTAGATAGTGAAAAATACATACTTTGTATATATTTCCTCCAGTTTGTGTACAGAGTAGCATATAGTTACCGCTTTGGTCAAAAGTAAATAGTTTTCCATGAACTGTATTTTTCTCTACTTTAATTTTCGTTTCCCATAAAATCTTCCCTGAATGATTTAAACTTCTTTGACACAGTTTTCCATCTTCACTTTGAGTACAGATATTTGTGTAATCATTAATTAGTTCTATATCAATTACTGGACTTGCATGACAGCTTATATTATCGATAATTTCATTGCGTCTCAAATCATGTATTAAAATATTCCCATTGGATAATCCGGTGATAAGAAGTTGCCCATTGTGATTAAATGCAGAGCATAAAGCAGTTACATTTTGCTCCATTGGCAACGTTCTTTCTAATTTTCTTGTTTTTATATCATATAATAATAATTTTCCTTCGTTCGAATCTGACACGGAACATACAAATGTGGATTCTGTCGGGTTACATAACAAAGTAATGATTCGAGAATTCTCGTGCTGAATATCCCATAAAGTCTTGCAATCTCGAGTATCGTGTAATTGAATCAGGCCATTATTATCACCATGTAAAAAATAACGTTCGTTTTTTGAAATCCAGTCTAATGCAGTAATAGCTTTATTTGAATTTGCTGGAGCAGAGATAAATGTGGTAACAGTCCTATTGAATAGAAAGAAAAAGTAAACTTAAATTTAAGTAAAATTTTAATATTGTGAAATTGTAATAAAATTAATATTAAAAATATTGAAAGTAATTACTTTGGTGATGGTATGGGAGTCCATACTTTAATAATGCCATCTGCATCACCTGTAGCAACATATGAGCCACTAGCATTACTTTTACATTGAATTATTGATGTTTTATGTTCTGTATATTCTTCCTAAAAATGACATTTTGTTAAAAAAATGTTTATAAAAACATTCGTTATACAAGTATGTAATTTTTTGTAACCTGACTAAGAAGAATGTAAGTGGAATCAATTTTATCTTTCGCTTTTCGTTCGGCTACTGCATCGATAGATGAGTCTCTTTTTCTAGAGCTTGTTAATCTTGAATCACAGCTAATACTTCTTTTACTAACAGGTTCAGATTTATTAATAGAATTAATTTTTCCTTTCGTATTAGTTCTTTTGGTTGATGCCATTTCAGGTTCTACAACTTTTTTTATACTTGTTCCAGGCTTCCTACTTAAAATTGGGCTGGAACCACCGCCAATATTTCTTATAAGATTCCTTAGAGTTTTAGGATTTTCTAATAGAGGAGATTCTCTATTTGAGTCATAAAGAAAATAGTTAATATAATGCATTAAATCATTTTAATGTATGAAATGAGAAGTGAAAATATTTACTGTGCTATAATATAAAAGTCATCCATGAGTGGTAAATGTTGAGGAGCTGGTCCTGGATTTACATCCATTACATTTTCTATTTTAACAGATTCACTTAAACGTTGCTTTAATGTTTCATTCTCTTCTTGAAGTCGTTTTAATCTATTTGTATCTTCATCTATCGTAAGCAATGTTGGTTGTGGCATACACTATAATTAAGAAATATTACAATTAAACTGTACAATATATAATTAAATATATAAATATAATACTACATTTTATTCACTGTAAAGTTATAATTAATATTTTTTCTACAATGTAAAAATAGTAAGACTTGTAATATGAGAGGCACGATGCAAAATACCTTTCACCTACTTGAAATATAGTAGCAAGGAAATTGTGCAGGGACACTAACATAGTGTCCTGCCATTGTCTACTAAAATGTACAGAGTATGCTGGATTGTCTTCAGGATTTTTAACAAATGGCAATGCTATAAAAATAAAAAAGGGGAAATAAAGTAAGAACATAGAAAGAAGATATATAAAATGAGACATCCTACCAAACCATTCTTTCCACTCTGAATGCCCTTGTAGCTCTGGCGTCATTTTTATAAAAAATTCTTGAATTCGATCTTGTTTATTATTTACTGCTGCATTAACTAAATACATTTTTAAAACTGCATTCTCCAATTTCCTCACAGCTGGTGTGAAGTGACTTTCTAAACGGGAGAACATCCTGGTGTCCAAATGTCCCCATAATTCTCTTAAAGATGCTAAGTCATAATTATATATGTATTGCATCAATTGATCGACGATTTTATCAACCTAATAAAAGAATAATGAATCTTTACTAAAATTAAATTTGTAAAGCATAGTACAGAACTAAATAATACTAAGTCCGTCTAGAATTAAAATATATAAACACTATGGTATGGAAAATAAATCACAAAATCGTTTCTTAATTTTTTAATGGTAACTTTTTTAGTTAAATGAAATTTATAGACATTGTTTTCATGTATTTTTGTTTCTCACTTCCTTTATTGTAATTTCGTACATGCTCACCCTAAAACCTTTCTCTTTCTCAGCTTTTAAGTCGTTATCAAAAGCCTTCAAGGTTTGACTAAAACCTCTAAAAAGCAGATATTCCTTGACTAACTCGTCCACATACTGAATGTGAGACATTTTCCTTTGATTCTCTTCGAAATATCAACTTTCTCCTTCAACTGACAGCCGTATGTTGTCATCCTTTGGCCATTTTGATGTTTGCTGAACATGCAGCGGATTTTCGTTTATCGTCTGACAGTCAATGTTACCAACGTTAATATGTTCCTTTTATTACTTTAAAAAGAAGTTAAAAATTGATCAGTACATTTGAGTATCCATTAAAGAATGTTAAATGCTGTTTTAATTATCGAATTATTTTCGGAATTTCTACATTTAAAAATTAGAAATGTGTTAGCCATTGAAATATACAACATTGAATTAAATTAATCTTTGTTCATATGAATCACCTTGCAAAGTGAGTATGATAAAGGATTAAATAAACGAGTGGAAAATATTCAAGGATTTACAGATAATTTATTCTGATAATGATCAGTTATCGATAGACAATACAATTTTATCTAAGAAATATGTGTTTCTTTTAACACATCGATCAATTGATAGGTTTTATCAGTTCAACAATATTGTTATCTTTTTTCAAAAAATAGTTAAATCATAAAATTATAGTTATATATCTCTTCATAGAATAGTATTTTTTGAAATCTTTCATAAAAATTTTTCACTATCTATCATTTTTATTACATATAAGGGAAGTGGTTAAGACGAAGATAAAAGAATCCTAATATCTGAAACATTTATTCGTAAATAAAGTTCACAATGATGTCATTATTATTATCATATTAATAATAACAAGTACTCGTTACCGATAATCAATTTGATCGCTTATTCCTTTTTTCTTCTTTTACGTGAGTTTATAATATGTAGTAAAATTGCAAAGATATTGTATAGACACTAAGCAATCTGCCATATTTTATTTCCTTTCAATTGTAGGAAAAAAGTATATTTTTGCTGTTTAAATAGCAACGAATATACACCATATATTTCTTTTCTTTGTTTTTATAATTTAACTGCATTACAGGAATTTTTATCGTATCTGATAAAATGTAAATAGCTAACACAGTTCATTCTTAAAAAGGCACAAGTTTTTTCTTTTTTCCGTGACGAAAATTTATTTCGATCCTCAAGTTCGATCGTCAAATCTATTTTCTCTTATTTCGTAACAACGTTCACCATTCTGTAATCGATTTTTATTGCATATTCAAGATGTTATTTAAACTATGTTGAGATAAAATTTTTCATTCTTAGAGTAACTACTTTACCGATTAAGTCGATTATCGAATAAAATTTGTTATTGTTTTTTTAATTTGAAAGTTGTTTCTATAATAGTAATAATAACGATAATAATATTTTTATATTTAAAACAATTTAAAAATAAATTCAATATAGTTTTCCATATAGAAATTTGCACATTGAATATCGATTTTTATACTCATTAGGTATATTGTAGATTAGAAAACGTTGCTTACAGGTTAATATCATCGAATAAAAATATACATCTGCATATTCTTAAATTAGTATTTGACGAATGAAAATGGAGGATCGTTTAAACAATAAGATCACGTACATTTTTACAGACAAACGTTTTAACTCAAAGACTGGAAGTATAGAGACTACTCAGTCGGTATAGCCGTGTTCGTTCTAAAGCTTTACGGTATATAATATCAAATAAATTAAAAAAGAAAAAGAAAAATAGCGCCGCGATAATCTTTGAAATATATAGGTTATAAGATTGTATTTATTGTCGACAATAGACTACGACAAATAAATTGCAATTGCTGTGACTGTTCTCTGAACCGTGGTAAGAGTAGCTGCAGGATTCCGCTACTTTTTTCTTATCATCGAACTAAAAAGAATCGGATATCCTTTCTCTTGTGTCACGCTTGTAACTATTAGCTGTTTATATTATGACGAACGATAAAATTTTGTTTTGTTAAAACATGTTCGCGTGCAATGTCATTCGTTTGATAAGGATAATGATAAGTGGAACATTCAATAGCTAATGTGAGTTTTGTAGCGATACAATTTCAATCTTTTTCGAGGGCTTCGATCAAAAGCGAAGAATTCAAAGTTATAAGCAGAAATGAAAATCGAACGGAATTCTCGAGTTCCGAATGCATTCAAAGTCATCCAAAGTCTCAAAAAATATTAACACGTTCCGTGCCGCGCAAAGATCGAAACTTTCAATAGAATTTTAAAGCTGAGTGTAGACTTTATCTTAGATTATTTGGTTATGCTAAAAATTTATTGTATTAATTTTAAAGCCTAGTCGAAAATTGCCTTAGAATAATGAATTATAGAAAACTAGCGATTTTGTTAAACTTTCGACACTTTTATCATTCCCTTTTCGAAAATCAAAAAATATCTTTACTTTCCTAAGAAAGCTCTCATTCCTTGATAAAAATTACGGGTCGTTGGTGAACCACACGGCTCGGAACCTGTTAATTCTAAAACTCCACTTTCAACTATCCCTTGTCAGAAGAATCGGAAAACAGTTTCGAATTCTGTATCGACTCGCAAGCCGATTCGCAATCGCGTGAATCGCAGCGGCAAAATAAGTCGCTTTTAATATCTGCCGGCTTTCCGCTTTCAGAAGATGCTCCAAAGGTGGTTTCATACCAGACACGAAGGAATTCATTATGAGGTGCGTTTTCTGTGGCGACTACAGTGCAGCCAGCGAGGATCTTAGCAATTGATAGATCCTATATTTTAGCAGTCGATTCCTGTGCGTCCCATGAGGAGCTTAAAACGTCGATTGGCCGTTTCTACACTGACCGGAAACGCTATCTACATTCTGTCCAAGTAAGTTGAGAAGATGACTGTGAACAGTCTTTGGAAAAACTGAAGCACCAATTTCAAATTGAATTATATATACGTGTACTTTTGCCAACTTCATTTCCACGATCTCGATTTGTCACTGGACCATCGATTTCTCATTGTCCATTTAAGCGAGCAGACGAACTTTAAGACGTCTTAAGGCGGAAACGCGTGTCATTGGTGCTCGTTGTGCGAACGCAGCGATCGATCGGATAACTCGACTATTTTTTCGGTTTTTCAGAAAGTTTTTATAAGTCGACATCTTCCTGCTTGGCCTTGGGTGCGATCTTCTCAATGCTCTCAGACTCTTTGATGCTAGTGTGGACCTCTGCTACCTCGACCGGTGGAGGAACCGCTGGATTCACCGATCGATCATCTTCAGCGATCTCGAAGCCAATCGTCGCGCCAATCTTCTGACTTGCCTGCCTGAACGAGTCTGATAGCATCACCTGTGTAACAAGTTGATCGTCAGATGTTAAAACGTAAAGTAGCTTTGCAAGATTGCATAGCAATACTATAAGGTTACCGAATGAGGTGAATCGTCAATTCGTTAAATAGAGGATTATTAGTCAAACGAATCCAGCTATTTTCTAAAAATATTCTTAAAAATAAATAATATAAAAATAATATAATAATATAAAAATAAAAATAATAGTATTCATATAAATATTCTAAAAACTGGTTAACTAGGTGATGAAAGTAAAGATATACAGAACATAAAACTCAGTTCTGTAGTTTTGCTATGAAAGTATCGTTTGGAGAAGTTACAATTTGGCTTTTCCATATGAATATTTCCATATGAATATTTCCATATGAATACTAACGAAAATTCTTTTTAGGTATGAAAATTCAGTACCTGTACGACGTTGATGCACATGGACGTGAGGGCCAGGCCGAACACCAGGTATATTATCGAACACATCATGTATATGGGATGCTAGATCAACCAACCAATCAATTTGTTAATTTTTGCGCGTGTATTTTGTCATCGGGCGGTTTTTAATTTCGTTAAGAGAACACGTGCAACTGTGCTGAAGTGAGACTTATGCGAAAAGCACGTACGAAATAGTGTATATACGGTGATGTACATTTTTTTGCTCTATATTTTTTTTGTTTGTCTGTTTGTTGATGAACTTTCTGATTTTCAAAGCTTACCATCTGAACGCCACCGTGAAAGGAAGAAGCAAGAAAACAAGTTAATCATACGTCATTGACATAGCTCACTGAAGAAGAGTATTGGGAATAGGGAACATTCCATCGGTCAGATACAAAGCAAACGCTAATTGCAAATGAAAATTGAAGAACGTACTTCTAAGAGAAACGTTCCAGCTAAATAACTTAAAACTTGTAAGTCCAGTTATAATATATAATAACAGTTTGTAAAGGATCATATAGAAACTGAGCAAAGCAAACTTTCTTACTTATCTATTCGCAGATTAAAATTGGAATGTTCTTGTTTAAAAAGAGAAAAATAAAATGAAATATTACAGGATAGACATTGAGTCTTTCTAAGGATTAAGTAAAGGAGTGGAAGATGCGTATAAAAATTATTTAAGAATGGATATATAACTATACGCAATATAACAGAACATCTGCAGCTAGTTATACGCGAAAAAATATTCCAACGAACGTGTCTCTTTGAATTACTCTGGCAACAAATCGATCTCGTCATCTAGGGGAGCAGAAATGAGTGGAGCATGATGCAAAATATAAAATGACGTTAAAATATTGTTGATATGGAAAAAATTGTCACCTTTGGCACGTAATCGCCGAAGCCAATAGTGCTCATGGAGATGAAGACGAAGTAGAAGCTCTCGAAGAAGCCCCAATCTTCCGACAGGCAGAATAGCGTGGCGCCTATGAAAATATAACCCAGCAGAATGAAGATGGCCACCGAGATCGGCAGGTTGAACTCGTCGTCGATGGCGAACGTGGACATGGCAGGTGTTCCTGGTGTGTCGGGTGCGTTTGCGTCTATGTTCAGCACTGTTTGGGATTGTTGCGCTTGCTTCTGCATTTCCTCAATGTCCTCTGGGTTTATCTGTGAGGGTCTCTTGAACGTTGCTAGGTCGTAAACCAGTTGCACGCCTTTCATCACCTCCTGTTTCATCGAAGTTTGTTTGATCGAGGGATGGTTCAGTTAGTAAAATATAAGCACGGGTAAACCAAGCGCGCGAAAACAAATAGAGATCAATTTTTGAATTGTTTCTTCACTTCTGCCAAGAGCTTACCTGAACAGGTACGGTTCGACGAACTTTGCGGCAACTTCCGGTATAGTACACCCTCCTCACAAATGCCCAGAGGAATTTGATACCACGAGTGAACAATTTACCAAAATCAGCTAGTATTATCAAAAACATCGGGATCCCGAAGATAGCGTAAACTATTGTGATTGCTCTTCCGGTGTTGGTACTAGGCGAAATGTGGCCGTATCCTAAAATAGCGTAAAAGATTGTTAATTATGAATCATTCCGATTCATGGAATTGTTATGTGACTTATATATAGTATTAAGATTTGAGCTTTTAGAGAGGTTTAAACTTGTTGCACCTCTATACTCCTATGGGACAAAAATAACCTGGGAGATGCTAAATACGCGGTGGCATTCGGTCTAACTTTAGAAGTTTTAGTGGTTCAATTTGGCGGTTGTTTGTCGTAAAGTAGTCACGTTTTTCTATGATAGACTTCCCTTTTAAGCGAGCCTTGTAAATGAACAACTATTATTCAAAACGAGATTCTGGTATTACTCGTTCCAATAACAAATTTATTTTTCTGCTGATTAATTCGAGTCATTGATTCATTGGAATCTCGTTCTATACGTTCCAATATTGAATTTATACTAATTAAAGACAACCAAATAATCAAAACATAAAAGATGGATCATAAAGTAGCTTATTACCAACATTCGAGTTTCATCTTGCTAATAATTATCAGCTTCATTTGCAAGCCCTTCGTATTAGATTGTATAACAAATATGCGGATCTAAAGGCACATGTGCTTCCAAAATTAGATTCGCATTGACTAAAAATTACTAATAATCTGAACATAGAAGATGAATCATAGACTCGCTTCGAGCAAGTTTTGAATTAGTTAAATATCCAAAATATTACTATATTTTGTAAATGTTACCATATCTGGTAACAATTACTTTGGTACCAAGCTACCCAAAAGAAAGCCTTCCAAGATCACAAGCTTCTCCTATACGAGGCATATCGGAAAGCTCTGAAATTTTTATCCTTCAAAAATTTTCACCGCTACCATCAAACGCGTGCGCACTCAGCTTTTGACAAGCAAGTACCACACAATCGTCAGCACAACTATATTTGCTAGTTGGAAAATCAATACGGAACTCGTAAAACGGTTTACGACAACCATATCGCTTCACTTCATCCACATCAATCCCCCATCTTTTTCTCCTTCGTATTCCGCTTTGTCCTCCACGGCATCCCGATTTTCTCACCGATGGTGGTTATAACGGTCAGACAGTACACGACGGCGTTTAAGAAGCTCCAGCTCCTTTGCCCGCTATACGTGTGCATGCCCGCCTCGTGAGCCGTGTGCAGTTGCTCTTCGAACTCCATCAACTTCCGCCTAGCCATGCTCTTCCAGTCGTCCTCCCTCAGGTTATGGCTGTAGTTCCACAGACTGTCCAGGAAGTCCCGTTTCACCCGCTTCACGCCGCATTTGTAGAAGGTTTCGAAGGCTCCCTCAGTGAACCTGAAGACGAACGCGCCTAGACCACAGTAGATCATGACCAGCATCAACTCCGACATGCAACGGTTCCTCAGACTTCTCACGATCTCGGCTTCTCTGGGATTCTGTGCCACGAATGCCTTGAACTCCGCGACTACGTCCTTCATCGTCCTCAGGAAGTCTACGAAGGTGACCTTCCTCGGTTGGTCCAGCTTTCCCACCAGTTTAATTCCCATTTGCTTCGGTGGTACTTGGTGATCTTTGGTCTTCGCTGGTTCTTCCTGGTCCTCCATCTTTTTTGATTCCTTGTCTACCTTTTGTCTATCGAAGAACGGCAGCCAGGAGAACCAAGATCTCTTCTTCTGAGCCTCTTTCAGCTTGTCGATGGACTTCTCGATGGTGTCTTGTTCCTGTTCTGTGAGAGGTATGCTGAACTTCCTTCTTCTCAGTGTCGTTTCTTCTTGTGCATCCTCGAATACATCGGGTGTTTCGGCATCGAGGATGCTTCGTTCCCTCATTAGGTATTCCTGTTGGGCCTTGGCGAAGTCCTGTATAAGGCTGTCGTTGCTCAGAGGTATTATCTGCTTCTTCACGTCGGAGGAGGATCTCTTCATCCTGACTTCTTCGGTGGTTTGACGAGGGAAAGATTCGCTTTTCTTCATCTTTGGATCCTCGTCGATGTCGTCGGTTTGACTGTGTACCCTGGAACTTCTTCTCTCCGGTTTCACTTGAACATCCGTATCCTCCAGCTTCTGTTTATTCGGTCTCTTTTCCCGGGGGGGTTTCTCGATCACCTCTTTCGTCGTGACCTCGCCATCACCACTGATGATCTTCTTCGAGACCGTTTTCTTCACCCTAATCTTACCCCCTTCCGGCGATTTGGTTCTTCTTGGATGCTTATCTATTTCCTCCATATCGCTGGAATCAGTCGACTGACCGTGTCTCTCCATCCGTTCCCTCGACTTCTTCTTCAACCGTCTCTCCACCTTCCTGGGTTCAACCGGTTGATCGATGTCTCCGTCAATTTCCTTCGACTTGGGTATACCATCCTGGTACTTCTTCTCCGCCACCTCGTTAATCTTCGACGCCTCTTTCGTTGGACTTCCGTTACCCGCTTTACTGACCACCTCCTTCCTTACCGACCGCGCAGTGGTCTCGTCATTGGCGTCATTCTCACGTGCTTGCGATTCCTTCACGGGAGAACTCTTCTTTTCCTCGCTCGTCATCCTCGGTTTCTCAGCTTTCTCGATGCTCGTTGGACTCCTCTTCTTCCTTTCTTCCACCTTCGGTTCTTCTTCTTGTTTCGTTTTCTTCTCTCTCTCCTCTACCTCCACTCGCTCAGCATCGTCCGCCATCTGCTCCATCCTGGCGCGTCTGGCCGCCTCTTCGTCATCGGACGTCTCCACCAGCTGCTGGTTCCTCGAGGATGGGTCCGGCGTCTTCTCACGCTTCCTGGCGGCAGCCTTGCGCCGCCTGTGCACCGTGTAGCTGTCTTCCATGCCGATGGACACGGAGATCGGTACGGACCGAACGCGGGTCGAAGTCGAACTGCTTGCTCGTGATGACGGACGTTTGGGAACGCCGCGAAAACTGCACGATTGCGTCTTCCTTGGCCCGGTGCAGACGGACACCGAGACAGAAATAAAACAGAGGCTGCTCCCACCACACGGTAGCCGCTACCAGCGGAACCAGATGGTTTTGCCGCAGCGGGTATCGAGCGAAGGCGCCACGCGAATCGCGCGCAACCCACAGGCCAACGACGCTCAGGCGTCGCGGTGCCGGCCCTGCAGCCACTGCAGCCCGTTCAACGGCCCGCTATTCGGTACCCGAACCTGCAATCGGCCGCACCGCCACCCTCCACGCTATGCGGTTCTTTCCTCGAGGCTGCTTCGCGCGTTTGACGTCACGATGCCTACTTTTCGTGACACGACGTCGTTCGCGCGGGAACCAAGGGGAGTTATGTCGGGTATGCGTTTGAGTATGTGGTCGGGATGCTGTGCAGGGTCGCTTGCAGGATCCGTGTCACTTTGCGGCAGATTTAATGGCGGACAGGGGAGCCTTAGGGCGCGTGGGACGGATTAACACGTTGGTCTACGCTCGTTATGTGAGACGCGTCGTGTTCGCAGAGGGAGCTTTATTTTTCGTTGGTATATATATGGATCAACGCTTAATTAGCATAATTGAAGTCGCAGAAAATTATTTTCCTTCAGGTTTTTATAGTTTGGGTTGAATAATTTCGTAATGCTTTCGTATGACATTTTATACGTAGATAGTAATTGCAGTAGCTGTAGTGAGGGCGCTGGTGACTTATAGTGACGCCATGATGGTTAGTTGGCAGTTGTAACTATAAGTCTGAGTGAAAAATGTCGATTTCGCATGGACGACTTATTTGTTTGGAGAAACTGAGCATTTTAAAGCTAGGAATACTGATCTTTAGCCAGATACGTGTAAATTATGATGCAGGTAAAGGGAATATTGATAACGTTAATGGCAGATGTACGTTTTTAATAACTCCAAAGATCGGATATCTGGAACAAATTATTTTAACTGATGTGGTAGTCCTGATTTTGATCAGGATTTCATATTAAATCTGATATTTGATATTGTATTATAATATGTCGTGTTATGTTATTTATTCAAATATATCGAATAACAAAATATATTAAATAGACATTTCGTTTTTAACAGTATAAAATACCGAGTGAATCGCGAAATAGTCAGAAAATTATAGTGGTTTAATAAAATAGGTATCTTGAAACGACGAATATCGATGAAATGGATTGCCATCACAGTATAAGAGGATCTAACTCTTTGCCTTGTCATCATTTGTAGTAAAAGTCGTTTAATATTATACAGCAAGCAACCTGGCTCAGCTATAACGCTAAGAACAGTTTTAGCATAATGATTCTTCGAACTTTTCTTCCAAGTTTCATGATTCTTATGACTCTTAGAGTTTCCCCGCCTACTCAGAAGTGGAGTAATACAAACTTCCGAACGTTTGCCATATTTTTTAATTATGGAAATCCGGCTTAGACTACGAAATGATAGCACGTATCTTCATAGAACAGATCGTGGAAGTTTTTAAATCCTTATACCGTTAAACGTTTGTTCAGTAAGTCTCGTGTATCATACACAATGTAAATTATGACTGTCCCAAAGAATCCCAGTTACTGTAATCACAAAACAGGATGAATTTCATATGTAAAAATCTGAAAGTCGATATCTAGTTACTTTCTTAATTAAATTGGTTCCTAGGAACGGAAGCATGTTACTGTTGATATGTAACATGACGTTGGACATTATAGAGTGAGTTGCTCTTATTTTCAATATTTTAATCTTCTGAAACTTCTGAAGTTCAGTGAATATTCTAGAGAGAGAGTTCTAAATATTTTAGGACCTAGTTGATTTAGAAAAATGTAATATAAAGGTCATATGAAATTATTATATGTTTAATTAGTCTCTAATTAATCTCTGTGACATAGCTTGCTGATAGAAGATCAAAAGATTAGCCTTTCAATTCACCTATCAAATAAAGAGACCAAATTTTTGGCTCTGTTATATAGATATCTTCACATCTTCGTCGAAATACTGAAGATTTCAGCTAACAGCCACATTATAAATATCGTTCTATCTCTTTATTCTATTTCAATGGATCTTTTATCTCGCGTTAAGATCATTCTCGTCTATAGTTTGAAACTTCGTAGCCATCGCGATTCACGCTTTCAGAGCACTTTCATTCGTACTAACGCAAGATATGATGTCTATATTTCAAGGAGACGCTACTTTTCAAGCCCCGTCCATTTCCGTTTCAATTTCACACCCTTCTAGACCAGCTGATAATTTATTTCTCCTTTGTTTCCACATCGTGATCCGATTCATGGCAACTTTCTCCCTCGTCCATCCTCGATCGTTCCCAGTTAACGTCTGTTTTTCACCATCTCATAGTGCATTTCTGCTCAACGACCTGGCAGCTCTCTGACTTACCGACCGTTTTTATCCTTCGCTTAAATAACGTCCTCGCTAACGAGCTGCGATCCGTTTCTTCGCTAAAGAAACTTTCCTCTGATTGCTCTGCGAAATTAATTCCTGCCCATATTTACCAAGGAAATCACGTTGCCGCGATTATAGTTTACCCTTTTGTAGCCTTCCTCTGCTTATTAACGCGACAACCCTCTTTCATCCGTGTGCTTTCAATCGCGTTTTATGCTCGTCTCTGCCCTCGCCGACGTCCTCGGCAAGAATCCAGTATCGTCTCATTTGTCGTCAAATGCCAGCGGGAAGAGATCTAGATTCCTCGTGTTTTCATGGTTTCTCAAGGCAGTGTGTACACAGTGTGAATTCCAAGGACGCATTGAAAGAAACGATTTTGGAAGTCGGAAGCTCTGCTCGTCCCAAAGATGAATATAAACATGAAATTAATACGCGAAATGTGGTAATAATATTTAGAAAATATTTTAATAACAATATCTAGCAAATATCTATAACAATATCTAGCAAATATCTTCTAATAAATATTCTCGGATGTAAAATTCATTCGCAGATAGATTTAAATATCTAATAGTCACGTGCTTGCGCGTTATCTTTCTCGGAAAAATTAAAGATAATGATCTGGCCTTAATAAATTCGACCTCGAAGAGATTAACCAGGCGTTCTCGTCAAACTCCATTGCAGACAAAAAATGCTCACATCTGAAAAAGGAAGCACTTGCAGACCTACGTTTACACGATTTTTCTTCACGCTCCAGATGAGTAGAATACACCTCTA
Organism: Eufriesea mexicana; assembly: GCF_001483705.2. Taxonomy (NCBI): domain Eukaryota; kingdom Metazoa; phylum Arthropoda; class Insecta; order Hymenoptera; family Apidae; genus Eufriesea; species Eufriesea mexicana. The sequence continues at coordinate 1,522,736 of NW_016908821.1, read as the reverse complement.
AAATTCGTGCTGCTACCTACTCCTGTTACACCTTGCACGAAAGAACAAATAAACTGAACGGTGAGACCTGAAAAAGAAGAACATGGTAAATCCATTCTTCTAGATCTACCAATTCTTCTGCTATTCGATGACTAGAAGGGAATACTTCGATGTGATACAGCCAAGAAGGGGAACAACCTATTATATCCAGAGATATAAACATTCCAACCCTGGAATATTAAAGTGAGCTTCTTTCCAGCTCATTTTTATTTGGCTCCTTTCAAGGGATGATAGCATCTTGTTGTTCGTACTTGGTAATTTTCTGGTGTCATCGTGAACGTGTGCAAGAGTCCAAAATGATTCCAGATTAAATGCTCAGTGCTAGGTCTCGTGACACAAGAGTGGCACATTTTAGGGAACCAAATGGAAATCTTGGTAAAGTTAATATCGCGTAAGAAGAGAGGAGATTGTCGAAGCAGGTGTTTAATATGCAAGCCAGCACCCAATTCTCCTACGTAGATCGTGCTACCTTGCAGCCAACTAGCCATTAGAGCCACGGGGATGAAATCGATTTAATGCCTCATCGAATGCTCTTTATCGATCCAATTTTTCTCATTCGCTTTAACAACTCGCAGCAAGCTTTCACCTTCATTAGCACATTTTATTCCTACCTTCCCCTATCTTCCCTGTTTCAACGTGCTATCACGTTCTCTGTTCTTTATTTCCTTTTTATAGCAGAGCAACGAATGCGACGATATATAGCATCACTATGGTAGAATCCCCGACAGGGTCTTAAGATTTCTAGGGAATTTATGAACAAATAAGATAGATCCAAAGGAAATAAAAAGGCAGGTTTAGTATAATACCACGGGGATTTGTCGAAAGTATCTTTAACTTCGAAAAGGCGGCACTAAAATAAAGGAAATACGATATATGCGATTTATCGTGGTATTCATTTTTCTCTTTTATTCTTGAATAAATGTCAGAATTTTCGAGGATACTGCGAAAACGACGAATTTCTTTATGTCTCTTACTATTGCAGTTTCACTTCTCGTACGTATTTTTTCGTAATTAATTGACACTTGTGTCCACATCGTTTCAGCATGTTGCGAAGGTTTTAGACAAAGGAAGAGACAACGTGGGTCTCGGGTGGATGTAAATATCTCCGGGACTTGCAGAATTTGTTAAGATATTTTCATTTCAGCGGACATAGTACCGAGCTAAAAACGCGAGGGTACAATTTCTGATTCAACAACGCCAATTCACCGACGTCGCAATTCCCTTTTGTTTCTGTGCGCGACACTGCTCCGGGCTTGGTCTTTCCGTCATTTGTCACAGTGAAAAATACGTCGAAAATAAAAAATAATTCCAATTTCTAACGGTAACGCAAATGGAAATTCCTGGAAATTTCTATATTCGACAGAATTGAAAAATTTCGCTTCGCCAGACTTTAAAGGAAAACTGAAGAAAAGGAATCACCCAAATTCATCAATTTTTCTACTGTGTCATTGACGTATTTAATTAAAAATAGTTCGACTAGCATCTCGTTTCGTCTTTAATTATTACGTATGAAATAAGAAAGAATTAAGAATAATTTTGAAATTCAAGTAAGACACTATACAGTGTATATAAGTATATAAATATATAAGTATAATAAGTATATAAGTATATAAGTTGGACCATTTTACAATATAAAAGGATAGTGTAGTCCACGAAGAAAAGGAAAATGGGAATGAATCTCAGAAATCCTAGAAATGATCGAATAATTTCAAGCTGAAAGTATGTAAAATCGAATTTACACGAAAAGGACGAGAAATCTGATGGAAGAAAATGGAAGAATTTATTGATAACACGTGTGCTATTGGTTTCTGCGTAAAGACAGGCTTAAGTGGATTCTAAAATACGCAAAAATAAAGATGATACGTGGAAACATATTTTTTGGAAAGTTACCAAACCAACACATCGATACATCGGCACACGCACCTAACCTTAAAATAAAATGTCCGATCGCCGCTGCGGTTCCTTTGTGTTCGCGGAATTAAACAGGCCATGACTAATTACCAGTGATTTTAACTGATTTTAACAATACTGATTCATCGTTCGAGGAACCTGACAGGGAGTGGTTCGACACTGTGTGACCTGTGTACCGTTTTAGTAATCAATTACATAAAATGGCGGACTTACGTAATAACGCGGACATTAATAATAGTCGTAGTGGTATTTTCGAGAATATCTCGCGCTGAAGAATTCCATAGTGATGCATCATAGAATAAGAATACGCTGTTTTATTTCCTTTTTAATTTTTAATTCGTTCATCTTTATTTCGAGATTGTTAGCTATTTATATCAACGAATTTTTATCGTCGTCCGCCATCTTGGAAGCAAGGTTATAGTAAATATATCGAAGAAAATTTTGTTCGGATATAAATTCAAAATTGTTACAGTAGATCTTGCTAAATTATATCAAAAATCTTTCATTTCGTAATGTTCGATGCTGTATTTTAAAGGTAGAATAAATTTTGTTTAATCGCAGGGCAAACGAAACTCGGGGCACGTTCTCAATACGCGTCACCGGAAATCACTAGGCGATTTATTTAAACGCGAAACCGCGAATTCGATAACGTATCGACGTGTCGATAATTCCACGTAAATATATTTTTCAGTGCCGGTAACAAATGCTCGTTTAATAGATACGTCGATGCTTCGAGAACGCGAATGATTATTAAACATTCGACGCCATTTAATCGCAACCTTTAAAGCAAGGTCATTGATCAAACGAAGCCGATTAATAAAGGACGTGTTGGATACTCCGCTGCGATCATACGAACGATAATTCCTCTAAAATTGGATATTTCAAGGTAACAAGTTAAAGGCTGATTCGAATGTGCGATGTAGCCATAGTTATACCCCATTCGGAAAATAGAATATATTTAAAGAAGATATACCATGAGATACCCGCGTTCTTTTGTATTCCGACTTTTCGTCAAGTATAAATAATCTCTAAAGGCAGGAAGTTTCATCCCTTGTTAGGGATAACGAAGGAATTCCCTATATTCGATAGAATTCAACCGACAAATGAAACTTTTACCACTGACATCTTTGTGAACGCGACAACTCCCAGAGAGGCACGAATGTAAATGGAATGATCAGAATGCTACTCAGATATAGTGATTTCCTGACTTGGCATTTACGTAAACGATTCAAATGAAGTTGTACTTGAAGCTAGTCTCGTACAAATAATATTTTGCGTTGTGAATAATATTCAATTCGTTTTTAAAATATTATTTCTGTTTCTTAAGTTAGTCATACGAGTATGTCTAAAATGGAGGATTTCAAAAGGTCGAAATTATGAATGGAGGCTGAGTGAAAGAATCGTCTTCCTCCAATAGAATATAAAAATTAAGGTTCCACATAGGAGATCTGGTTTTGATGTCTTGCAGTCCTTTAAAGTGGAAACTGATAAAATATTTCCCATTTTTCATCAAGTTCCATTAAATTTAACCGTGTTGAGACTCTCTAATCCTTTTTATAGATTAATTCAAGTATATTCAGAGTGGAGAACTTCAAAGGGATTGAGATTATGAATGGAAGCTAAATGAAAGAACCACCTTTTTTCTATCAAATACTGACACGAGGGACCAAATTATACAGACGGCGAAGAAGTAGTTTTCTACAGAAATTTATAACTGTGTCATGTATCTTTAAATCTTGCTTTATCCATGCATTAAAATATATTCGATGGATTAACTTCAAGAGGGTTGCAATTACAGTAAAGACTGCAATTTCAAAGATAAAGAAGAATGGAATTTCTTTTCTAACCAAATCAACGAACTCTTTAGCTCTAAAAACGTATCATAACCTCAATCTATCCGAGTTTTTCCAAGTATTGCTCTTTTCCTTGGCGCCACTCAGGTGTCATATTTATTTCTATTCTTCGTGAAACGTGACATTCGAAGATCATGAGCCAGTAATAAAACCGTCGTACATGTTCGAAATAGAATCGCGAAACAACGTTCAACTACGACGATTCACTGGCTGCTAGACAATTTAATTTAGTTAGAACCAGGCCATCCTGACTTGTAATTCCTCCCTTAATGATTCCTTCAATATTTCTTCGCTATTTTCCTCGTGTTTATCGTGACTTGCTTGACCGATGTAATAGAGCTGTAAAACACCATCAGACAAACGTGGAAAATGGAAACATTTCTCCACGCGTTTCATTTTGTTTCGTTTAATCAATCTTCGTTTGTTTTAGCGATCTGAGCGTCCATGTTATTTCCATGTCTTTCTTCGCGCGTTCTGCATTGCCCGATTTAGGGGTCCAGGATGTGAAATGATTAATGGTGTTTTGATTCCCTTTTGATTGCACGATGTGAGCCTGAAAGCACGATTTTCATTGTTATACTTTCGAGGATAGCGATCAAACAACGATGCTCTTAAGTAGATCGATGGTTTATCGGTCCATTAAACTCTTGGGCTATGCGATAAACATAGAAGCAGGAACACACTATGAAATTCCATATGGATATTCGTAAAGTTTAGTAAATGAATTCGAAATGAGTTCAGAGAATATTACAAAATTTTCTAGAACATAGTGCAAAGTTCTGTTGCACGAGCTACGAGTGACTAAATGGATATAGTACATGTTAATAATTAGTAATTAATAACAATTAAATTGATATAATGAAGATAATGTTACGTTTTTATTTCAGTGGAAGTGAATATTAATTCTACCAAAAGCAACTGCATGCCTTCAGCAACTACAGGAACAAGAAGTTGCTCCTTCCTGTGTGGAACGAATGCAGCTAAGATTGAAAATCAAACTTTATTATTAGTATTCCTAACATGAGGATCAAAAGATCTTCGCTGACATTTCAGAAACTAAGTCACTTACAAACATAGAAAGTAGTTGCGCAAAACGTTGACGATTAACAGAGCAGATCGGTATGACATAACCTCTAACTTACGCTCATTCCTTAAAAATTCTTAGAAAGTGTTTGCAAGAAAATAGCTATGCAAATTTTCCACAGACTTTATTTCTAATTTTAAATTATATTAACCTATAACAAAATTGAGATAAGAAATATCACAGCGGAAACATCCGGGAAAAATCTTGAATTAATCCGCAAAATGGCGCGGATCTTGATGGTGGCGCTGTAGTCGCGCAAGGTTTTAGAATCTCAACTTGGGGTTTCTTGATAAAAAGAAATCGATGTTTTGTGGGTTACATACTGGTCTGCCCCCTTAAAAGGTATTACAAGTCGACGAAGAACCAGTTAATCGACAAACTTAACAGCCGCGTTAGGGGTAGATTTACGATCTGTTCGCGGAATCATGCTCTTCTTGCAGCCCTGAGTGCGTCTCAAAAAACGATCACCCGTCGAGGATTTCGAAAACACGGGCGCCACGACTTCCCACGAACGTCACCCACGTCTCCTCTCTTCGCCTTATGTAACACGGTCGTCTTCGTCTCGAAATAGTATGCGTGGGCACAATTTCGTCGCGGCGAGGCAACGTTTTCTTCTTTCTGACGGCCATCGTCATGGATGGCCCCTTGTCGCGATTGCACACATTTTCCTTCTTTCTCATCCTCCACGTTTTCTCGTGTTGCGACAAACAGAGATACCGGATGAATAACACGTGCACAGGAAACAAACGGCGTCTACTAATGACCAGTGGCTGTTGGAGAAACGAGGTCGTGCATTATTAATTTCGAAATGCGGGGCGTATTTTCCAGGGGCACCGGGGTATCAAACGTTTTAGATATCCTCGATGAACTGGTTAAAGCGATGTATTCTTGAGAAAATTATTGTTTTTGTAGTCTTCGAGACTGCGATCTAGAAAGATTGAACGTAATGTACACGGGGTAGTTAGGTGGACCTAAAGGTGGACCCACAAACCTAACCACGATGGTGGAAGATCAACGAATGGATAAGGGAAGAGATATAGTCGATAAGCGAGTTAGGCAGTCATAGTTAGCTGAATAAATATCGAGGATTGGAGGGTGTAGTTGAGGATTGAATCGAGAGGGCTGTGTGGAAGACTGTGGTTTCATCGTACTCGTAGAAATATCTTGTATTTTCTCTAACAGAAAATGAGATTTGGAGTAAATGACGTAGAAGATAGGTATATCTTGTTTCTAGTACTTTTCTGGTACTTTTTCTAGTATTAAAAAGATTGTTCCTTATTTCGAAAATTTCGAAGATTGATAAGCTACGTTGTCCACATTCCCCATTTCGAGCTTTAAATTAAAAATGTCACGAGACTAATGGACACATAAAAATCAAAGCCATAGTGCTGTTCTTCGCAGCTGTAGGAGGGTAGGTTCTTGGTAAACGACCAGCTGCAGTCGATGCCACCAAAGATACCATCGAAGACATAGCATACTCGCGTCGCAAAAACGCTGTCCCAGTAGTTTCAACGGAAAACTGCATTGTTCGAGTTTCCCCGTTTATTTCTTCGTCGTGGTTTTATCGACATCGAGTTTCACTCGTGCATCAGCCAACGACCTAAAGACCCCGGAACTCGATTCTCTAAATATCTTTGAGCCAACGACTGTAAATCAATTTAATGGCACGAGAAACAACCGCATTTTCTGCGAATGCATCTTCGACGCAAGTCATGGAGAAAGAGGGTGAAAGGATAATCGTGGCTTTATCGAAAATCGTCCCGTTATGTAGGTCACAGGAGGCACATCAAAATTTACTCCCTACCTACGTAGAAAATGGGTGAAATAGCTCGTCGTGTTGATATACAACCCTGTTTATAAGTGTCACGACATTTACTGGTCTCATACGAAACTGGTAAATCGATTCGCATTATCGGAGAAACGATTAGACAGTTTGAATTTTGTATTCGTGTAAGACAGAAATTCGAAATATATGCCGAAGATTTGTGGAAATTATTGGCAACCGTTGCGGTTGAAATTCGAGGAGTAATTTACGAGTGAAATCGATGAAGAAAAATGGATAAATGTAACATAGATGCGTTGAAAAATAATACGTTAGTATCGAAATTTAAAAACTTAAAACGAAAGAAATTAAAATTAAGATGAAAATGTATTAAATTATACCCAATTTGATGTCAAAAGTTATTAATATGCATAGTAGTGTAAATCGTTTGATAAAGTTGTTTGACTCGAGACACCCGGTATATTTTGAGCCGACGGAGAGATCACATTGATCTAGAATTCAAGTAGAACATTCCTCTGTATTTACAAAGGTCTCATCTCTCATTGTTGAAATTCAATTAATATCCTCACAGTTCTAGGCTTCAATCTGCATATCAATCTGCATTATAAATTCTAAATACGCTTCTTCTCGTGAGAAAAGAGATTGCTCTAGCACGAGCAAGAAATTCGGAAGAATCTAATTTTTGTTTCAAATTAAAACGTAAAGTATACGTTAACAATATCAATAATCCTCTCGAATTTGATCCCCACTCGTAATTTGCATCCCATCGATTATGCTACGCTATTATACCACCCAAAATTAAATCTCTCTTAATTTATTATGTCGAAATAACTAAATCTATCCCTTCGTAATTTGCATTCCATCATCCGGTGTGTCATCTAATATCCAATCTAATAAAGCCTACCGATTTTATAATTTGCATCCCATCATTCCCTACGTCCTTAAAATCGTCGCTGACAGACAAACGCGAAAGAACAACTAAATAACCCTGCCGGATTGTATTTCGTGCTTATATAATTCATAACGCGATAATCCATCATCTTCTGCGTCATTTAAAATCGTATTAATCACGACGATGCAACGCGACGCGACGAAAACGAGAACCTATCGATGCCAACGATATCGGCCGTTCCTAAGGCGTCGTTTCCATGAGCGAATATTACGCGAAACGATTTTCCAATCATCGAAGAATCGCGCACAAAGGATGATCAAAATGTTTCACCTACTCCAGCGACCCTTTCCCGGGAAAATCAATTTCGTATCGGGGTCAAGTGCCGGCCTTTGAGCAGAAATCAACTGTTCACGCGTTGATCATTCCGATTATGCGCCGCCATCTTGGATCCGCGAGGTAGCCGCGCGTATTCTTTCGGTTCTTCCACTTGCGTGACTCTTGTTTTCCCGAACGTTCGTATGACGTTGCTCACACCCTAAAAATAAGCATCCCGCATGATCCTTTGGGAGTTTTTACGGAAACTCGAAAAATCGATGGAGATAGAGAATGAAGCGTGAACGACAGAGATACCAGGAAATTTTGTGGCTTCCCCAACGGATATCAGATTTCACGTTTTATGAGTCAAGATCAATTTGAGGTTAGAATGTCTCCCTCTGCGTGTTGTACAGTTTGCGAGACTTTTATTGGCAGAATAGAAATATTATCGAAATGTCAAGGAGTTCTTCCAATTTAATGTTCAAATTAACACCAATATTTTTGAGGTTAGCCATGTTCTGAGGTTAACAGAACAGCCATTATTTTGTGTAATATCGTAAAGTTATTCGATCGGTTTTTTAATTAGTATCCAAGTTAAATGTCTGAAGTTGTAAAATGTAAAATTGGGAAGAAAAGAGATGTAATCAGAAAGAATGTACTTTCGCCTCTATTTTCTCATAATTGAACAGTTTAAGGGAACTTTTTAAATTAGTTTCGTAGCTAATATCTAAAACAAATTTGCACAGCCTCGTAACGCAAAATTGCTGCAAGAAGAAATTTAATTATAAAGAAACTACGTTGTTTTTCCATAACTGAACGTTTCAAGACACGGTTCACGCTTCGTTTCGAAGTTCTACCAAAGTTTCCTCGCGAAATGCAATCTATCACCGACAACAACGGGGATCGAGTATCGATGCAACATCATTTGCAAATAAACTGAATTTGTTATTATTGAAAAATAATATTTTCGCGCGTGACTCGAGAGAGGTACGATAACAGATTCGAAAATCGAGATAAAAGACAAACAAACTCGATATCCCGAGGATGCGAATAAATAAATTAGGGTATCTCCCAGGTCTACCCGAGTGTGTGTCATAAAGCAAAGTTTTAAACGGCGTTTTCCTCGAATTTCCATTGTTTTCGCGAAAGAGGTATCAAGGTGTCATTCTGGATGATCTAATGACGAGAGTGTAGCTGCGTCATCTGCTCCAGTGACGTCAGTACTAGTAAAAATACTTGGGTTTCTCGGATGAAATGGAGAATTAGTTTTTCTCGATCATTGAAAGGCAATCTCTTGTGAGTTGCGCAACGTTGATTAAAAATGATATTTTTCGTTCCACGGGAAACAAACAATCGGCTTAATTTCTTGTTCACCGATTTATACAAGCATACGTTCGCTTACAAATTCAATTTCTTCTTTTCTTTTCTTTCAGCCAATAGAGAGAGAGAGAGAAAGAGCTTGAGGATCGATGCAACACGTTGAATTTGCTTTTGTAAATTAGGTAAATTAGTTTTAATTTGAAACACTATGCTTGATACCTCTTATAAATATTTTTTGAAAATTTGGAAAATTAAAACTGTACGGATACGGTATACTTTTTGAGGTTATAAAATTTATAAGCCACCTTTTCATGAGATTGCTCGATAATCTCTTTTTTCTCGGGGAAAGTAAAATTAAAAGAAAATATTGCACGGTAACCCAACAGAAAGAAAAAAGTATTTCTCGATCGATTAATTTTAAGTACAAAGAATGTAAAATTGTAATTAAAAAGGAATCAATTACAATATTTATTACTCGAGTAATTATTGCTGTGGAAATTATATAAAAATAATAAATTTATGAAAATGTTAAATTATTTAGAAAGTTTTAGATCGTCTTTAAATAACTTAATCTTGAAAAATTTGACTTCTTTTCTTTTTAGAAAAAGAGCAAGTTAAATGAAACAAAAATATCTGGAACGAAATCTATTTCAAGTTAGCATTCGAGTTAGACGAAACAGCTTCTATAAATTTTGTGTAACACAAATAAAATAGAATTTACAGTATTTCGATAGAGTGACTCACCTATAGTGGTGTAAATGGTACCGCAATAGAAAACAGCGTTCCAGAAAGTCCATACTTTTTTTCCACGATCCGTCACCCCGCGTTTGTAGAATTCGTACAAATGTTCCTCGTAATCCATCATTTCGCCACTCGCATATCCGTGCCAATAATCCGAATTCGTCATCAATGCGTCGTCGTCGCACAACTTCCTGATCTTGAATATTGTCTTGTTTCTGTAACATTTTAAACATCGATTGACAAAAATTCTCGACGAATGATCGCACTTTTTCATTTCATCTTCTCGATTTAGGGGCACAAGAAGTAGTACATAATAGCACATAAACGAGGTATTAGACACTGATCTCTTAGGGACTTTGCACTTAGACAGATGGTAAGTATAAAGTTCAAAGTTTTTAATAGACCCGCGAAAGCAAGTCTAATCATTAAAGTATAAGAAAGTCGCAGTCATGATAATTCCTTTTCTGTTAATCTATTATTGAAACATATTCCACTCGATGAAAGGGATACAATTTACGATATTTACGCTCAAGTTGTTAATAACGCAAATCGAGAAAGGTAGAACGTGTCCCATTGGAAACTAGGGACTTTTGCAATTCAGAGAAGACGCAAGAAACGTGTTTGTGATCTGGATGGTTTCGCGAGATTTGTGATTAGTCGTTCCCTTTCCTTTTTTACTCCCTTCTTCCTGCTCGTTAACGAGAAAAAACTACAGAGCAATCGAATCACCGATATTTTTTCGCGTGTTGATTCGTTCCTGATTCGCGTAAATAGCTCGAACGTCCTGAATTATTGGAGGGAATGGAGAAATGAAATGACAGACGTAGCCAAGAGACTGGGTTCTGTCTAGACTAAAGGTCGTCAGTAGTTCTGTCACTGGATCCTTTTAATCTCGACCCTAATAAATGTCCTCGGTAACATAAAATACTGGAAAGTTAGCCAGTTGAGTAATTTCATTATAAAGCAAATCACTCTGCTTTCTAGTAACATTGATCACAAAATTAAACGTTCATCAACACTTATATAACGAAAATTTCTATCTCACTTTGTACTGAAAAATATTATTACAAGCTTAACTCCCATAGAATTTAAACGAACAGAGTTTGCTAAGTAAATTATCCGAATAAGAACAGGATTAAAATAATCCTCCAACAAGGTTACAATATTCCCCACGCAATACTTGAATTATTACAATTAGAAAATCTCGTATTTACAAATTCACCCTTTTGAATTATTCAATAAACGACCTTCTGACTATTTTAAACAGCGAATTAATACCAATCCTGAGCAACATTTAAGCAATACCTTGAAACGTTTCTTCGTTTATTTTTAACCCTTTTCTCAACTACGTTTCCTTCAATTAACAGTATACACCCTTAATCAGAGTTCGCATTTATGCTCACGCAAGATTACCGATCGCTCGTACGAAAATGGAGAAGATATATGAAAATTATGGTTACACCGATGGCCGAGGCTGGCACTTTGGACCGCCGACACGTGCTTTCGTTCTTTATATCGGATCGGTCACGCTACCGACAAATTTTTCTACGAATAAAACAGAGGTCAGACGCAAATCCTGTCAGAGCTAAACCTGACCTTCGTTCTAAGGTCAATCGATTCCTTGCCGCGAAAGTATGGTGGAAAAATCGATTCGGAGCAGGCGAAATCGTTGATAAGTGGAATAAGTCAAGGAAAGCGTAGTCGTCGTTATGAATTCCAATTTTCTGCCTCACAATGGGGCGAAGAGATATATGTTCCAAGGGAATGTCTTCCACTTCGTGGTATGATCATTGACGAAATCGTTCCAATAGCACTGCGAATGAGCAAAAGAAATAATAACTCGGTATGATCAAAGTCTTGCAATTAAGTCATAGCTCGTAGAAATTTATTACTTCGAATTACCTTTTTAATACACTTGCCCGTTGTTACGATGACGTAATAGAGTTTCACGAATAATTTAGCTGGAATATAAGGATAGAATTAATGTCGAGAAGAGAGTGACTTTATTGAATCACGAGTACCTAATGTTTCTGCAGGTTTACTTCTTTGTGCTTAAAAGTCCCCGAGGCACTTTCTAATTGAATGATGAAATTAATAACTTTGGAGATAAACCTTGAGGCATTTGAAATGCAAAATTGCTAAATGAGAATGTATAAGGATAATTATCTGTGATTAAATATTTCAGTGTAAATATTTAATGGGTTAATAATTTTAATTATTGAAATTAATAATTCCAGTGATAGTATTTAAGAGGATGGAATATCTTAGAATAAATTAAGATTTATTTTGTTGATAAATACCATGATCGAGTACCAAACTATATTCCCTTTTGCCAATAGGTTGTAATCACATTTGTGCCATTACAATGGGACCGTGGAAGTCTGGGTAAAACATGTGAGACATATTTAGCTGCAGTCACTACCATCTACTTTTCCTTGTGAGAAAATAGCTGCGAATGGTTGAATATTGTTTGTACATGGCCAAATTCGAAATTGTGAAGAGAAATAAAGTATCGAGGATGAAGGAGACATTACGAGATACTTACAAGAAATAGGAACCATTTGTAACAAAACGTAAAGGCAGTTTCCAAGTGATGAACACTGTACCATTAATCACTCGAATATCTTCGAAGAATATTTTCTTACAATTTCAAAAAAATGAAGGATACAGAGACTGCATACTGTGTCAATGTAAAATCTTATCGCGATAATTTAAAACACGCTTGCGTGATAGAAAGCTTTAGCATCATCAGATTAGGATTCAGGTACAGTTAACGATTCAAACGTACACAACATTACCATAAACGTGCTAGTTTTTATTCCCATCAGTTGAAATAAACGAGAATTGTTTAACTCGATATTGCCTTGCGTAAATTAATTAAGCAATAGTTTGTTGAACCTAGTACGTTGCGCTAAAAATTTCTGTAATTAATCAAATAGCAACATTACTATCACAATTCTTTACTAATTACTACAATTATAATTATTATTTATAGAAAGTATAACTCAAGTAATAATGACACTATAGTTAAGTTAAGTAATACAAAAATGTTGCCTTGTCATAAAGAAATGTGTAAATACCTAAAAATTATTCAGCTATGGTTAATATCTTTCCTAATAGAATGTCATAAAGACTATTTAATTCTTGATTCGTCGAATCATGTAACCCACTTAATCCTGATGTTGTAAATTATTAAAACAAATAGAATTTAGCTCGCATGAACGAAGATACTGAACTACAACAAAATATTATGAGGTTCGTGTTTGTTTTAATACACGTTCGATCGTCCCACATTTTCCTGCTGTTGTTGCCGATCTTGTGTTTCCCGATGAAACCGATATAATGTATCCACGCTCCTGTCGTCGCGTTTGTGCTTATTCTTTAAGCTCGCTTTCCTTGGAACGAAGGTTAAAACATCAATGCATGTCTATAGAATGTAGATTATATAAATATTACGCTTCTGTAAGTTGAAAGGATAAACTAACAATCCTCGCCCATGTGAAACAGAACTGCCGATGGACTATTACGAACATGAAACTTCGAATTGGTTCTACTAAAAATGATAAATTCGCAATCGTTACTTTATATCTGGATAAACATAGAATTACCATTTTGTGCGGGAAAGGAAAACAAATGGGGAAAGAAAAATACTTCTCTTCCGTTTCCTTTCATTCCTTACAAAATATTAAACATGCATTTCTTCTTAGATCCATCCGCATTCTTAAAGAAATTCTCTTAAACGTGTATCATATTTCGATTTAAAGTTATTACCAATAGCTCAGGAATTTTCAGAAATTATTATATATTATTAAACTTCGTGCAAATGCGATGAAAAAGATCGGTATAATTTTAACTTAAAATGTTAAAAGTAATTCTAAATTGTGTATTTAAAGTAAATATTGGCCATCAGCTCTATAAGAAATGCGGACGTATTGAAGAATTAATTCAGGAAGCTTATCACCCACCTTTCCCTTCGAATACTGCTATGCACTATGTCTTCGTTGGTTCCCTCGATCGTGACGAATATCATCGCGCCTCCGATACTGTACAAAAGCACGATAACAAATAAGAAAATGTGTGTGAACCATCGTTTGCTCCAGGAACTGACCTATGCAGAAATTCGTAATACCGATATCAGTGCGAACCATTACAACACAGAGCTAGAAAACACACACGAAATTGTTTTACGCGGACCTTCTCGTAAAGCCAAAACGCGCTCTTCTCTCCGACGCTCAGCCCAGATTTGGTCAGATCCTTGATACCCTTGAATTGGCTAAAGACAAACTCACTGGCCTTGTTCGAGTAAATCACCTGCGGTTGACCGGAAACCGGTGTCATCGGTATAGGTGTCTGCCCGTACGGGGTTGGGACGTACGCCATACCGGTCTGCGGATAATATTGCCCTGGTAACGGAAGCTGAATCTTTAACCTCGGGGGTGGCCCTTTCTGGGTATCCGGTGAACTCGACATCTTTACAACACGCTTTCTCCCTTATCCCGATTAAAAAAGAAAATAAACGTTTGTGGTTTATGATAACCGTAACACGAATTAGTTTGGATTACAAACTAATTTGAAGTATTCTTTATCAAGAGATTGTTCTCTTGGAATCAGCTAGAACTATCACAATAGGTCATCACTTTTGTGCTTCCGTTATTTCTGTGAGTGGGTATGTTTCTTGGTGTCTTGTTTCACGCTATAATTCGACTTTTACTTTATCTTAAGTGGATACGTTGGATGTTGACTAGATATCAAACTGGATACATGTGTTTCAAACAGCATTAGGAGTAGAGATTCTTCGGCCGGATCGATTTTCCTCTATGTGTTCAATATTATTGGATTCGAGAACACGCGTGTAAATAAATGACGATTTGAGACAAGCAGTTGGCAAATCTTGATCAAAATTCCACACAGAATTTACCAAGAAAACCAGATCGTCGAGCAATCAGTTGCGCTTCATAAATTTATGACCGGGCATATTCCAAGATGCTCGAATCCTTCTCTGTAACGACTCTTAATCTATCATAGAACTGCCGTGTGTCAGATAATCTGAACGCAAGCACTATTGGCTGGTATGCTGTTAAATCGAACCACGACTCCTTCAAATCGTAGGGTAATTCAGAGATCTGTCACTGCTGCGAATCTATTTTCAATGCAGAATACGAATTCTTCTGAATCGTGACTTCGAACACACTCCTTGGGAAGTATACAACGAATATTCACTCAAAGATTTTCCCTTTCTATATGAACATCTTTAAAAAGAAGCTAGAAGATGGATGATTGATATTCGTGATTGGAAAGAATTCACGAGCACGTGTACATAATACTCATTGATCTTGACCGTGTTTCTATCTTCCGATTTCGAACTTTGTAACTCCGTTGATTTCCAATTTCGTGGTTACCTAAAATTATTCGGACGACATACCACAGGTCGACGACCCCCGTTGCATCTTAGCAATAAATAGATCGACTGTCCGCGAATGTGTCGACGAATTTAGGCAGCAGGTATTCGAATAGTTTCTACACCTCGCCTAGGAATTAATTTATTGAATATATATCGTATGTATGCACTTCAGATGTAAATAGATTGAAAAATGTCTAAAAATTATAACGATGTTGAAGAACAAAATCAGTCGAAGGATTCAGGAGAAACGTCGCAAGCAGAAAATTAAAACCAAAGTTCCGTTCGCAAAATCTCTAGTGTAGGAATCGTATATGTTCAATTTGTTGGGTGATGTACCACCGACAAATAAATAAGCGCGGCTTTTTCACTTAACGATGCAACACGATGCTCTCCAGAGAATTTCTTTTCTTCCTCTCTCTTTCCTATGCGTGGAGTTTTTTAAGATCGATGCGTAGTTTACCACCTCGTGAAGTTCAGCCTTTTTAAGCCTTTTCGGAATTAAATCACGTCGTTCCCTTAACTTTTCTTTAATCAGTCACTCTTCTAATTAAGCCATTAAATGACTATTATATTAGGATTTCGCTAGAATTTTCAAGAACTCGCGATAAAATTATGCACAAGAAATTTTAACAAACAAGATACTGAAAAATAGTTTCTCCGTTTAGGATTAAAAAGATTAGAACAGTCGAATCAAAATATAACGTTGACTCAAAGAAATTCACACGCTATTATTGTTTGATAAATCCAATAGCTGTCTCTTTCCACTTCTCTCTAGTTCGATACTCTTCGATAAGAAGAATCCCTTTGTCCACTCCCCAATTGGTCTTATTCCATCGTTTCTCTCTGATCGAAGGAACCACGAGACTCGTTCGTTATTTGACTCTGATTGGGAACACGATCACATCACTCGTGTCCTCTGATATCTTGGTACGCGTCATTTGTATCAAGGATGGCTGATCCTTTGTTCAGGACGATTGCGATTATCCCTCCTCCTAGGGACGATTGGAACAAAGTTAGGAAGCTCACGACTCATCGATACTGCGCCCAGCGCTAATACAATTTACATGACGCGGTTCAATTTGTAATTTCAAAATATTCCATCTTGAACAAGACTGTACCGGAAACTTCACGTGTGAGACAAATTCTTCGTGATTTTCCCACGTTATCACGACTTCTCGTCAAGTGTTAATTTCCTAAAATTTGGTTATTTTCTAAATCCGATTTTTCTCATTGAGAAACAGTTTTCTGAAGCTCAACCAATCGTAACAATCGAATTGTAACGATCACTGTTCGCGTACACTAAATGTCTCTTTGAACAATTATCCTCGTTTGTGTCAGGAGCAGAGAAAACTCGGGGGTTGTATCGTACGTGCCTCTCGAATACCTCTGGCAACGGCGTCGCGACGCCAACTGACTGAACGAAACTGGTGTCGGGCGTCAGGGCGTTTTGAAACAGGCGCTACGATTTACAGGGCCGTAGTGGCCACTTAAAAATTTATCAAGCTTATGTAATTCAAATTATACGGTGTAACAATTTGCAAGAATCCTAAAAGATAAGGTACAATCATTATTCATAGAATAATAATATTAAAGAATAACTTAATGTCGAAGGTGTTAAGAAATTAACCAGATAAATTTTGCTCGATGTTTCGAAATATTATAATGAATTTTATTTTTTAATATTATATTCCATTTTAATTATACTTTTAAAGTCTAAGTTTTAAAAATATTTGATCCATATAAAAAAGTTTCATTTTCTAATTTCAAATTGTGGTTTAGATATAAGAATCTATGTTATCTAGCTAATTTCTCATCACTAAATTTTTATATATAAATGTGCGCAGTAAAATCAAGAAACAATACCCATCAGTACTTATTTCTGCGTAAATAGCATGTGAACAATTTTAGAAATGATCTCGAACATCAAATGAACATTGATGCTTCGTTTTGCCATAGAAAAAAAAGCATCCTTTCTTACTCCAGAAACCGGAACTTCTCTTTACTGAAAGCAAAATGTTCCATACAGAGCGATCTTAAAGTGGGTCACCTATATCGATTACGCGCGTACGAGGGAACTTTTAAAATTACATCAAATAAACGCTCGAAACAAGAACCCATACTCAACCTGAAAACGTATATCAAATCAGAATCGTTCATGTCCAATCTGTTTCAAGCTGAACTCTATTGTTAATAAAGTTGAATGATAATGGCATGCGAATTTCTCAATATCCTGCGACACTGGTAACAGACTCCACCAGTCCAATCTCCATTACGCTCTCGTATATGTAAACAGACTGTAAGAATACCAAGAAAATGGTCAGTACATTTGCCAATGAACACAATTTCACGGATATGTGTTACGATATCGGTCCAAATTTGAGACAAACGTTTACCGTTCGATATTTTGAGCAAACAAGACTGAAGGACAATTTTAAATATGAAGTGCAACTGCACCGGCATACTTTGTTTGTGCAACTTTTGATGTAGGCTTGACCGGGATATCATTGACATTAAAGCAAAAGGGTTGCTTTCTGAATCACACGAAACCATTTCAAAAGAACGAGCAAACCACAACTACAAGCCAGCGACGATGTCGGCTATATTTAGAGGCGGAAAAAATACATTGAAATGAAAATGATGTTTTGAGAAAACCATTGGGAAGAAGAGTATAAGTTTCCGGGTCGGGAATAGTTTTCTGTTGTATCTTGATAATTATTTGTTGCTAAGTTCACATTAATTTTGTTAAAACTTAAGCGTAGCGTTATCTAATTCACTATTCGATTATTCTCCAAGTATTTAAGGATTATAAAAAGAAAAACTCCACCGCCATTTTTATAAGTACCTAGAAATATTCAATTTTTAATAAAGTTAATTGGATTAGAAGAGTTTCATTAATAATTGAAAAATTTTTATTTTTACTGTAAAATTGTAAAATTGGTATGTGAAATAGAATTTCATTTTTTAAAATATTAACAATTTAAAATTTATTGTAAGAATTTGTGCCGCATACTAATAAATGCGCTGAGTACATAAATCGCGATGTTACAAATCTAGCTATATGTGTAGTTATCGTACTTACTTATGACTTCATAATCGTTTACCTCTTTGTGAAAAATTAACAGTCTTCATACGTGATGTTCGGCGTGAAAAAATTGCGTAAAATTTCTTCGATGCATAAATGTTTATCTGAGAATATTTGATTAAACATAATTTTTCAGCATTAATAGCATTAATGATATTAAAATTCAGTAACAGAAAATATCTTAATGTTAAACACCCATATAATTAAAACAATATTTATTTGGAAATTGACTTAAAACGATTATTTTCTTTTTCAATGTTGGATTAGTTATAAAAAATTTATGATATATAAATCAGAAAAGTAATGGAAACTTGCCAAATACATATAGTGATATTTTGGAAGCACTTCTTGGTATAAATTTATCGTGTTTCCGTGAACAGGCTGGAGACTGGAAGTCATTAATAGATATCAGGAAGCTTATTTCAAGTTGAAAACCAGTGACCATTTTCGTTGATAATATACGAGTGATTATATTGTGCAGATAGAAACTTCAAACACGCGTGTCGGATTCGGAAATTCAGTCGCTCCATCTTACGTCGAATCGTTCAATTACTCATGAATGTAAACTCTGAAGCTAGATTTCCACGTCAACTACATTCTTTATTGATATAAAATCACTTTTATATTTATATTGATATTATATATTTTCGTGTATTAAATTAAAAGTGCAATTACTTAATATCTTTGTATTATTCATTACTCTTAGTATTCTAATACATAATTTTATTTTAAAATAATACGTTTTCTCTTAAAAAATAATAGGCGATAAAATGTAATTTTAAATAATAAGAATAGAAAATAACTAAAAAGCTTAAAAATATTTCTATAAATTTTATTTAAGCAAGTTAATCTCATAAGAAAAGATAAATAATAGTTTCTAAGTTTTGCACGTAAATAATATAGTGACCAATGAGAATCAGCGACAGTAGGTCATGGACCAATGAGATCGCGCGGTGTAACGGGTATTAGCGTCTCTGGAGCGTCACCAGGAGCTGACCTTGGCGGCGCTTGGCTGCATTCACGGAAGGCGCCCGAAAACGCTTCGGAAAAAGGCATCGGGGGCAGCGCGCGTTCGTGTCGCCCATTGTTATCCTCGTCGCGTGTAATGGCTACCGTAGAGTTTGTTGACGGTGCTCGGTCTGCTTGTTCGCGCATCGGCCTATCCTGAGCCACGGTACGCGGCGACGTGGCCCAATCTGACGAAAATAAAATCGAGAAGAGCTCTACGTCGAGGTACCGCCAATTTTATGCAACCGAGAAACCCGCGCTTCGTATACCAGTCGCCGCAGCCGCCACCGCGCTTGGACGACATGATCTGCGCGGGTCAACGCTGCTCGTTGACAAGCGTGTAACTCAAAACTGATTTCGCGGCATCCACAAGGGGCAAGATTGCAGCGGCGTTGTGTTTAGTGTTAATTTTAGCGGGATCTAACGTAGTAAGGAGGTGTATCAAAGCTCTAAATCGATCGCCATTGATTTTCCGCCGCGACCACGGCCCTACCGACACGAGGAACTTGTTCTCGGATGTTGTATAGGACGAAATACTTAAATCAGTTATTAAGCTATTACGATCATCAGGAATAGTGTGACCAGCTGCGCGGCATTCCGCGCCGCAGTCATGGCAACTAGAAGATCATCCGTTTGGCACTCAGACATGTAACCCGCGGCGCCCCTGTAGACTATCACATGTGAGTATCGTATGTCGCGGTTATACTTTGAGCTTTGATTTCTTGCCATATTCTATCAAGCTTTCTTTTGATCTATGTATGAAAGCTTTACTTTTGTACCTTGGTGTGGGTTTGTTTAAAGAAGAATGTTTCATACCTATCTAGACATATCAGGATCTGTTTTGTTTCTGTTTAATGAATGCCTACTGATTGTGCAGGGTCAAAGGCAACACATCAATGGCCCTAGAATCAAATGGCAACAACGTGGTGTGGTTGAACACAACCCGTCCTGATCAAATACAACAGGTATGCAGCTTGTATACCAGCACGACGTAAAAAAGGAACGAGTTTTCTCCATTGGTATTTATTAGCTTCTCATTGATGCTTAATACGCATAACGTATACCAGTGTGTGTAGCACGTTGATTGAAACAAAGCATTATAGAATGTCACTGTTTCTAAAGCAATACTGTAGGCCCTGTAATATCTAACAACATTTACCATTTAACAGAGCCAACCAATCGAGCAGCCAGTGAAGTGTTCCATGTTTACTCAAACCGAGCAAACCAATAGTTTTACTCAGACGGAGCAGAGCAATTCAAGCTACGGCGATCAGCGACAGGTTATTAATTGTGTAAATATTAACAGAGATAGGTTTTTCTATTTAATAAAAAAGAATTAATTCTTGTGTTATATGTTATGATATATTTTATTAAATAAGTTTGCTACTTCAAATTATTCTGTTGTATGCATTTTCAGTTAGTAATATTGTATTTCCCTATCTCTGCATTTAATACATTAAATTTAACAATGTAATGAATTGTCATTTTATGTTAATTTGCAGCAGCAAGCAGCTATGTTTGACCCACAACAAATACAGCAGCAGCAAGCTGCTCAAGGTCAACAATCGCAGCAGCAACAATCTCAGCAGATGTATGTTACAACAGACAAGAAAGAGGATAAATCCCAGCAGCAATCAGCAACTGCGGACTTCCCTTTCTATTACAATGTCAACATGCTCCAAAAGGTTCAAACAAACGCGGTGAGCACAATCGGTGCGATCACAACTGACGACAAGGGTTGTTATCGTTTTGATGTGCAACCTGTCGGTTATAACACATTATTGAATCAGATGAGTATTGCGGCTGCTACCAATGCGACCTTCAAATGTGACATTTGTGGTTTGGTCTTTGGGCACATGAGTTTGCTGAATCATCACAAACGGATTCATAATACAACACCTAGTAATCTTCAGCAACAGTCACAACAAGTTGTTGTACAAACACCCACAACAGTTACTGTTGCAACTACACCAGAAAGACCATATACCTGTGATGTGTGTGGAGCTTGTTTTGCATTACCAGGAGAATTAAAAAGTCATAAGACAAATATGCATCAAAAACCAAAGGTGCAAATATGTGAAGATTGTGGCAGTGAGGACCCCTGTGAACATCATCCTACTAAAATTAAAAAGAGTATGTTTCATAATTTTTTACTTTATGTAATAACACTTTTTATTGTAGCATATAATAATGATACATATATTTCTATTCTTTAACACATATGGAGATTTTAAATATTCATTTTAATTTATAGCATATCTTAATACTTTCTAAATAAATATTTGAAATATAATTGTATTTTTATAGCTATCAAACCTGGTCATCATCCTGTGAAACGAAGGGGTGTTACCAGTGTTACTAAGTGTCATAAATGTAATGGCACAGGAATAATTTTCATTGGTAAGTAGTTGTCACTGTCATGCTTCATGCTGATCGAAGAAAAATGTTTGCTATAAAATATTACAGCTTGTATTTAAAGTAAAGTAAAGTTTAAGATAATATGTATTAACAAGTATACAAATTCTAAGAGAAAACATTTTTCTTCTTAAACCATAATCATCTTTCCTGTACTACTATCATTTCATTACTGTCATGATCGTACATCGGGTGGTGTATGGTAGGTAAACACGACGAAAAACTAGATTCTGGAATCAGTTCCCTCGCGAAGTGTGGCGGCTGCAAGGCAACAGGCCGCATCATCATAGGAAGTAAGTCGGAAAAATTACAGCAAAAAAAAATAAGGGATTTATAGTATATTTTAGAATCATCCATTGATGATTGGGTGACATCACTTAAATTTTTCAATAAATTAAAATTTAAAAAATACTTATATCTTATATATTACCTGAGAAAAAATTAAATACCGTAATAAAGCCTTTTCATAAAAATATTTAGGATAAGTCATCATTATTTGTTTTGCCTATTTCCTGAATTTATGGCAGAAAAATAAATATTTAATACTGCAAAAATTTAGTACCATAAGCTTTTTTTATTATTTATAGTACCATTATTTTATTTGCATGCATTTGTTGTAGATAGACAGAAATCTTCAGCATTTGCTGATTTTTAAATTATTAAAAAATTTGAATTTGTTGCATCAATTTTGTTTTCTTTTTGGTAGCATTGTCAATATTTACATTTAAGAATCATTGCACGGAATAAAATCTCCCCTAAGGGACAGTTTTATAAATTTGATTCACTAATCTTTAGCATTGTTAAACCAGAAAAATTATTTTAGATTTCAGTTCATATAGTTCATTAATTCTTTCTTTATTTCAAAACATAGGCCATAAGAAGCTCATTTTAATATTTTGAATATACTTGATCATTCTATGATATGCAAATCATCAGATTTAAAACATCTGACGCCATACTTCATTTCTTATTTTCTGCACTAACTTCCATAACCCGCATGTTCAGATTTATTATATAATATTGTTCCATTTAGTCAAAAGCATTAGTTTTGCATCATAAAATAATTTATTGGTGCTATAACCTAGTATTTCTTTTATCTATATTGAAATTCTCTTTTGGATGTATCAGGAAAGAGTATATTTTTCAAAGAACCATACACAATCCAGTGTCTCGAATTCTTCAAAGCATTTAATCAATCATCTTAAAGCGTATCTTTTTGTAGAACTGGCCCTTTGAGGAAAACTAAGAATTCGGATGTTTCTTTATTTACAGGCGGTAAACAGAACAGTCAAAATCAGGCAGAGAAGCCATTTCATTGTAATGTTTGTGATGGAACATTCTCCAGATATTCGTCACTTTGGTCACATA
Source organism: Eufriesea mexicana (assembly GCF_001483705.2). Taxonomy (NCBI): domain Eukaryota; kingdom Metazoa; phylum Arthropoda; class Insecta; order Hymenoptera; family Apidae; genus Eufriesea; species Eufriesea mexicana. The sequence continues at coordinate 1,499,524 of NW_016908821.1, read as the reverse complement.
AGAGACTTCATTCTGGGGATAAACCTTTCAAGTGTGAAGTTTGTGGCTTAGCTTTTGCAAAAGGTGAATAGAGTAGTTTCATGCAAATTAAGGTAACTTGTTGAAGAAAGACACAATGTACACTCACAATATTCACTTTTAAATTTATAGCTGCATATCTAAAAAATCATGGACGAGTGCATACTGGTGAAAAACCGTTTAAATGTAGTGTTTGTGGTATGCAGTTCTCGCAAAGTCCTCATTTAAAGAATCACGAGAGAATTCATTCTGGTGAACGTCCTTATCAGTGTGAAGTGTGTGAAAAAACATTCGCCAGACATTCGACCCTTTGGAATCACAGAAGAATTCATACCGGTGAAAAACCTTATAGATGTAATATATGTGGTTCGGCCTTTAATCAAGCTACACATTTGAAAAATCACGCGAAAGTTCATACTGGTGAAAAGCCACACAGGTAATGTTTAGAATATACTTGTATTACTTTATTATACATTTTTAATTCAATTATTTTTTAATTACTATCGTTTGTTCTATAGATGTGATATATGTGAGATTGGATTTTCCGATCGCTTTGCATTAAAACGTCATCGTGCAATTCATGAAAAGTACGGTCAAACTGCCCGAAATCAAAATGCAAATAATCCAAGTAACGCACAGCAAGCGAATGCGAGTAATCAGCAGCAACAGCAACAGCAGCAGCAGCAGCCCCAGCAAGCACAGCAAGGTCAACAGGTTGTCGTAGTGAATGCCACGACTCCTGTTACCGTGAGTCAAGGTCAAGGGCAAGCGGTAATGCTCGAAGAAGTCTACAAGTGTCAGGTGACCTTCCCAGAGCCTAAATGATTCAGCTAGAGAATACCTTTCAGGAGCTGGTAAAGGGGTTAATTTTTTAACCTTTTTAAACAAAAAAAAATACTAATTAACATTGAGAATGCGATATACGTATGTGCGAACGTATACAAAAAAAAAAAATGTAAAGGGAAACGTGGACAACATTCAGCAAGAGGCAAGTTTCCAGAGTGGCTGGCAGCACGCTTTCTGTGCAGATTCTGTGGGAGGATTATTTGGTGACAGTCGGGTATATCTTAAATAAAAAAACAAATGAAAAAAGGGTATCATTAAAAGAGCAAAAAAAAAGAAAGACTCAGCGATGGTTTGCGCGAGTGAGTAATTTTCATAGAACGTGACTCGGAAGAGTACGGCTCGTAAAAAATCGGAACACTCTCCCGACCACTGTAGTAGTGAAGAAAAATCTTTTGTGAATGAATAACGAAACGATATTAAAAGAAAAAATGAAGTAACGAAAGAAGAAATATTAATAAATCTACTTTATATTTTCTCACTTGAGATAGACGCATTACTTAGAGACATTACATCGGATCAAATCACAAAATTTGAACTCGTTGGTTCTAACAATATTGCAGTTATTTCCTTCCGTTAATTTGCGAATAATCGATTGCAAATTAATTTTTGTTTCTTTGTCTTGTATTTTAAGGGGTCGTATCTCTCACCCTCAACAAAATTTAATAAAATATTATAGTGAACGTAATTATATCCAGGTTTCATGACTCACTGAATGATAAAAATACATGTGATAGCTTCGAGTGGATCTTAGCTAGGCAGGAAGCGGCAGTAATCCGATCGCTCTGATACTGATGGATTATGCGTGCTATGCATATTTATCAATGGCATAGGGAAATGTTTCAGAAACTAATCTAAAAATACAGATGTCAATAACTGTGAAAGGAAGAAAAAAGAAATTTATTTTAAAAGCCTGAACCTCGGCCCTTGCTTCTTATAGCTTAAGTAAAAGAATGAAAATTAATATTAATTCATACATATTATCTCGATCGCCTTGTTTCTTTTTATCAATTGAAATCAAAAATTAATTTAAACGAAACAAAAACAAAGAATAGAGAAGTTAAAATTAAAAAATGGAGGAACATATAAATCATCATTAAAAGGTGTAACTATGTTTGAAACGGAAGTCGTGGTACGGAATGATATCGCGATTTGAGCGAGCCCTCTTCCGTCCAGTCATTCGGGATCACAGTAAGAAATAATTATTGCATTATTGCAATGACAACGACCACGAATTAAAAGAAGAAAAATAAATTATGATGACAGAAGTAATGCCACGCGAGGAAGACTTCTATCTCACATGGAGCTGCAATAAATAATAGTGAATATCGACGGGCAGACTAATCTGTTTTATAATTTTAAGGCCGTGAACTATAATGGATATCAGTTACTAAAATAGTTGCTAGTTTGTAACGGCAAAATAGCTGGCTAGATTATCTATACGATATATACATAATTAATTTTTATATCCCCATTTGTTAAGAGCGATGGCTAAACACCATCGCTGCGAACTCTTAAAATAGCGGTGAATCAGAAATCGATTCGGTTGTAACTTAAAAAGAAGTAACGGCGATTCCACAGCTCCGACTGGTCGGTAACTCGTGGTATCGGTGATGATCAGGATGCCACTTACGCCATTTTGAAGCAAAGAAACACTGTTCCTCGGACATCTTCATCAACTACATTTTTCTTTTTCAATATAAAACTTTGTTGAAATATTTCTTGAAGGTTTCGAATAAATTTTATACTCTTCTCCTGTTTTGTCTTTAATAGAGAATTGAATGAAATCAAATATCTTTTCTTTTTAAATTTCATTAAACAGTTTACCGTCAATAGGATCTATTAATTCCGTAATTCGATAAATTCGTTTTAGCAGTTGTGTCAGCTTGACGTACAAAACTGTTTTTGTATGAGAAAATGAAAGGAAAAAGTAAATGGATGAAAATCATTATTGTAATAAATCAACCCTAAGACATACGGGGGACAAACGACAATATGGCTCGGTGATGTCCCAAAATCGTTCTTTTATACAGTGTATAACTGATTATTGAAGTATTAACGAAGAAACGTCATCGAAATGAATATGTGATCACAAAGTGATCGACCCTCTGCAATCAAATCGTTGATCAGTTCGGAGGATTTTACAAAGGAAAGTCTGGGATTGGGGATTACTTTGTTTTTATCGCTATAACTTGTAAAATAAAGATAATGCTATTACGTTTAATTTACTTTTAATGTGGTCATAATACCTGCTACAGTATTTTCGATTAGATTAGAAGAACTTTTCTCTTCGGTGTTCTGTTAATTTTTCATTCGTCTGTTGCTGTTTTATGTTTCTCCTTTTCTTGTTTCTTTTTTTTTTTTCTTTTCTTTTCTTTTCTTTTTTCATTCACATTCACCCCCACCCCCTTTTTTTTACACGCAATTTCAGCGCTTTCCAATAACTATGTTCTCATTTTTATTTTTTCAAGACTGAGTGGCATAGCTTAGTTCTCTTAGCGATATATTTTATTTCAGTTTCTCAGTGCAATGATTTCTCATAAAATTATTGTTCATAAAACTGTGTAATTGTAGTTCATCGAATAGTAATCGACGTATAAGTAGCCCATATGCTTGGATCTTCGATTATCATTTTATTTAAAACTCAGCCACTTTGGTCGTATCATTTTGAAGATAGTGAATCGTGTAAATGGGTACTCGGTAAGTCAGGGTGTCCGAAATGAACGTCGTTTCTCTCTATTACTTCGCTGTATAACAGTACTTTCGAGGGAAAGCAGAGTTTGTAAATATATATAAATATAAATATATATATATATATGTATATATATATATATATATTACTAATTGTACGATGTCCCCAGGTCGAAGAGGAGGGCTCTAATTGTAGCATTTTACAAAACGACTCACTTTCGTTCGATTAAGCGAGTGAAAGCACGACAAATATGATCCTTAATCTATCTAATCCCAAGATGAGAGCTCGAAATTAGATTAAATGCGATTTGACATAAACTGCTCAAAATAATTACTGAGTCATCCATGCGAAGAATTTTGGTAAGGTATTGCATTTTTTGAATTTAAACAAATTTGTTGAAATTTCAAATTACAATATATTCTTCGTTTTTCCTTTTCTTTCTTTTTTTTTTTTTTTTTTTTTATATGTCTAAAATATCGCTTCATTTTTTCAGAATCAGATTCAGACAAGCGATCCCCTAATTGTTTTGAGCAGTTCCAAATTGCTGATGGAAATTCGCGAAACTTTTTGTATCGAAAGATCTTTGGGCCCTTTTTTTCGAACGAACTAACGCACTTTTATAATATTGTACCTACGTTAATAAAAGACCTACCACCGAGGAAGGTCTATAAGGATTGTAAGTAACGAAGTCCTAGGTGAATAAGTAATTTTAGGAATTGCGTCGTAGAAATTATCGAAGGAGATACGGGACTATCTATGAAGCAACCCCATAAACCACGGTATTCAATGAGCTATTAATCAGTGCCATTTATGAATAAACATTTCCATTTCTTTTCCGTAAATTGATTATTTTAGTGATAGCACTGATGTACTTTCTTCAGGATTACGTGGCTCCTTGCAATTTTATCACGCTCCTTAGGTAATATTCTGCGAACAAAACGAAAATTCGGAGCTTCCATTTTAATCAAAACGCCTGGAAGCGTCTTCCTGAGCCTCGTTGAAATATATCCTGACCTACTCGATTCTTCAGTTGTATATAAGCTCACGAATTTAATCGCAAAGAATTTGAAGAAAAAACGAAATTATTTTCTTGCGTTACGTTTGAAACGTATTAATGAATTTAATTATCATCGAATCCTTCCTTGATCGTACAGGAATTAAGGGTCGAGGTTTCAGGGTCATTATATAACCCGAAATTCTTTGTAATTACATATTCAAGAATCATATGAAGCGATAGAAGAGAAATGTACGAATTTCTCGACGATAAAAACCATCGAAGACGATCAGTGTCCTTAAAACGTTCGACCCTTTTGCAATCGCGTTGATTTCGAAGGACTGACGGCTTAATGAATTGCGCATGCCATTCACTCGATGATTAACCTTTATCTAAATTTAAAAAAAAAAAAAAAAAAAAAAGAACGGCTCTCCTCGCAACAGTATTTTATAATATAAATGGTAACACAGTGACGTCGATGTCCAGATAAGGATTAAGCAGGCGTATCGAGGCGAATATACGTAAAAACTTTGTATAAGTATATATTGTATAAGTCTTGTAACGTGTACAGATTTTTCGTCCGTGTTCGATGGAAAGACGAAGGGTTTTTTGTACAAAACTTTCCTCGTTAACTACGAATACGCAAAGCAAAAACGAATTTTTGCGATTCTCTTCCTTTTTTCCGGTTCATGTTCTTTTTTTCTCTCCTTTTGATAACAATATTCGTCGTCTAGCCAAAAGAAAAAGAACAAGCGAGAAGAAAGGTAGAAGATAGGAAAAAGAAATAAAAAGGGAAAACATACGAGTACACGGTATACGGTACTGACTACTATACCGCATTAATGTAGAAACATATTCGTAAAAATTTAAAAGGAAAATGGTGAAGAGGGAAGAAAGAAAATCATGAATAGAACTTAGGTATAGCGTGCAATTTTACGAAGTTTCTTAATTAAAAAGAAGAGGAAAGATAAATGGAAGAAAAAAACAAGGAAATATGCAGTCCTATCGCGATATAGATTAATTTTTACATGACACCACGTTGTATGGGCAATAATGCTGATCATACGAATTTTTGATAATAAAACACGTTCCTATTAAATTATCTGTTCATTGTCGTATTGTTAAGTCTTCTGAAGCGGGGGCGATTAGAGAAAAAGAAGAAAAAAGGGAGACGATTCTCTGAGGATATAGACTGTGGGTTAGAAGAAGATGCAATGGAAGAGTCGAAAATGGCCTCTTTGTAAGATAATAAGGAAACATCCTACTTCGAAGAGAAAATAAAATAAAAAAAAGTAAAAAAATAAAAAAATAATACAGAAAACAAGAAAATAAAATGAGAAGATAGGAGAAAAAATTAAGTAACGTAAAGAAGTCTTGTAATTTTCTATCGCGACGACAAGAAAACTAAAAGGAACATTGGTAAACGCGAATCTAACGACGTGAGACTGTATATTTAACGTAATAATTTATTTTCAGGGTATCTATCGAGATATTTTTTCATTTGCCATTGTAAAAAAATTTTTGAAAATCTACGCACTTTCTAATAAGCTAAACTATAGTAGGAGTGTAAAGTTATATATAAAATTGTAAGATGATGATGATGATGATGATGATGATGATGATGATGATGATGATGATGATGATGAAGAGAGATGAATTATTATTTTCGTCCTTTTCACGGAGGACCTCGACGATTCATCGGTATTCTCATCGTCGGACTCGTAAGAATACTGGATACCATTTATTCCACGAATACTGTAAATGATGAATAAACGATCCCGGTATTCTTATTGTCCGTCACTAGAGAATTCCGAAAACGGAGGATATAGTTAAACAGAAATTACTTTTATCATGTAACATGTTATAGATGAAAAGCGAATTGTATTCCGCGATGCGCTCTTTTAAAACTAAGTTTCAATCTTTCGTTTTCCTTTGGCTTCGACTTCCGCGAGTTTTTTTTTTCTTTTTTTTTTTACATATAGTTTATCGACTGAGAGAAGAATTTAATATTTTTGTTTCGATGTTGAAAGAGGGAAAAGAGAATCATTTACAAAACGAAGCTAAACAATAATGACAAAATAGCACGCGGTGGTGAAGCCACTGTGAAGAAACTTATAAACGCGTGTGTACATAGTATCCACGTATCACACGTGCGAACACCGTTTTGTATGAAAGAACAGTCGTAAAGGAAAAAAAGATTGTCACTTTAGATTAGTCTGCTGTCAATATAACTAGAATTATAATTTTGAATGTAATATGTATCATATTGATTATTGCCTAGATAAGGAAACCGTACCGATTAAAAAGTTAGCGCACGATTATATCAGACTTTAGGTATAATAATAAATGATGTCCACGGGACATTTTCATTTTTGAAGACTTACGTCAGTTTTATTCAGTAGACATGCGTGTGCAAATCTAATACGCCTGAACTACAATAATTTTAATAATGGTTACAGTAATTGTTTTTATTAAACCGAAATGATTTTTATATATTTTTGATATCGAAAGCTTTATTTTTATTCATCAATTTTATAATGTTCGCATATTTTTTTTAAATTACAATTCTATGAATTTATATTTTTATATTAAACTTCGGGAAATTTCATAATAAATATTTATATTCACGAATAAATAAGATTCAGTAAAATTAACAATTTAATAAAAATAAATAAGAAGTTCAAAAATTAATAGAAATAAAAATTCAAAAGTTCGCCGATTATGGTGCACATGCGCAAACGATTCAGTGAACGACGTGACCCTAGCCGACAATCTTACATGACAAGTGAATCTAGTCACGCCCGTGTCGTAGTGGAATAAACATGGCGTTGTGCGGAATATTGAATTGTATTTAGTGGTTGAATGTCTGAGGTTTGTGTAGTGGAACAATTTTCTAGTTGCCATCATATCTTGTCATCGAATCAACGTATTCCTGAGAATGTTACCCGACTATGGTTAAGATTTCATTGAGAATCTTACAGTAAAGGTAAGTCATTTACGAAAATACAAGTACATATCTTTCGAAATAATATTACAGTTTTGCAAAATCGGTAGTACGCAAATTAGAAAAATAACAACTAAATTATTGCTACTATAGGCAAGTAAAAATCCGATATTTTTAGTTTACTGTGTATGCTAGGTATTATATTGTGATGGCAGGTTGTAATTGTTCATAATACAGTATGGAAGTTGTCCCATGCGGCATATACTTTAACATCGTAATTTTGTGAAGAATGTAATAAATTGATCTTTGAGATCAATTACAGTAAAATTTATACAAGAATATAATTAATTTTGTTTTTTTTTTTACATGTTATACTTACATAAAAATTTATTGCAAATTTGTGAACTATTAAATAATTAATAAGTAAATATTAAAACACGAATATAATTGTTATTTTTAAATAAAATTGCAATGATTTTTATATCATTTCAACATTTCAAAAGTAAAAGTAATTGGTAACAAATTATAATTGCTCAAGAATATAATTAAAAAATTGAAACAAACAATACATATTTATTTTGAACCAGTTCAGATGTATATAAAAATTATTTAAAATCATTAATATAACATTTTAATAACTAAAAATAATTTCTAGAATAGCTGTACATATCTTTCTGCAAATTCATCAAAATGTCTCAATGAATATTATTCTATATTACTTCTTGTATTCTTTATTTATGAATAATGTAAAGGGGATTTATTGATATTAATTTAGTTTGCGAAAAAATTAAATATTTATCAAAAAAATAAAATTTTCCTTATTATATTCTTTACGTACGAAAAGTATCGTATAACGTGTCATATAGCATCATACTGTCGTCTTTGTACAGTATACGGCAAAAGTCATTCGATCATCATCGAACGCTCTGTTGTTTCTTGTATCATACTACAATACCGTTATACAATAGATGAAAGAAGATTATATTTTTATAATTTTAATTACACCTTTACTATTTTGGGACAAAAATTTGGCAATATTATTCAAATATACTTCCTATTTATTATTATTTCATTGTGTACGTGGAATAATGGAAATTTCATATAATTGAAAAACCATAAAAGTAAATCCCAAGTTATGAGAATGATATATTTGTAAGTATATTTAAATTATATTTTATATTTAATATCGCATTTTGTGTAGATTAAACGTCTATTTACATGCTTCTACATAATTATAATATTATAACTTTTTTCAAGAATGAAAGAATGAAAACAAATCACTGTACAAATGGGTAAACAAGGTTAGTACTTGAATCGAATGGTTGCACGTGAAGAATATTATCTTGAGTAGCGTGTCTGTTCTTGTATACGCGGCACCATAGCCGCAACGTTGCGAAATAGACGATTTCCACTAAAGAAAGGAAACTAAAGCCCATGAAGAGACCCAATAAACCACCTGTGCTAGCTATACATAAATAATTGCGTAATTGAGATCTTTGAGCTTTTCATAGCTAAACTTATAATTATGAACTGTATTCTTTTCTAAAAAATTTTCAAGGTTTCATCAACCTTATAGCTGACCTCATTAAGATTCTGAACAACTACATTGAAGCATTTTAGGATTACTATTTGTAGGCGCGTTATATATACTGCACATATCTAAATATAATTTTTGAACATTGCCTTAAATGAATACATAAAATAAAATAGTCTGATAATTAATATTTTTACTAGTAATTAAAAATATGTAGAACAAATATTAAATATTATTTGTCTATTATTTTAACACCTTAGTTATAATTTTTTAAATTAATTCTTGCTATACAATTGAAACATATGGATAATTTCACTACAACTATTTCATTATCATTTTTATTCAAACCCTAATAAATGCTAGAAGATTTGGAAACTTTTTATAAAAGGATTTTAATTATATTTCAATTTATTCATTATAATTGTGCTAAGTGTAAAATGTTGTGTAAAAAGTTATTATAAAGCGATAGAGGGCATAATGAAGTGAAAAGTATATTGTGACCTAAATCTGTCATAGTAAATTTATTAATAAACTTTTAACTGTTTATACTCAAAATGAATACTCAAAAAATTCACTATGCGTTTATTACTATTTTAAATTACTATTACTATAAAGGGATTCTATTATATTATATTCTATTCTATTATATAAACCAAGCGAGAATTAGATAGCCTTCTATCACCTAGTGCTAAAATCAGCAATTTAATCTTTACTTTAGTATCACTAAATTATATATCATTTAATTCAGTATCGCCGTTTCAATATCGTGATTAAAAATTTCATTAATATGAATTACATTAAACCAAACAAATAAAGACTTACTTACAAAGAAATTCTGTGAAACCAAATAAATCGTTCTTCATGTACTTCGTGAATTGAGACTCGACAAAGAATAGATGAACCACTGCCATGTTTTTACTGATTAAGAAAAATTATTTGATTATCAGTATGGCAATTATTAATATTTTACTAATACTTAAGTTAAAATAAAAAATAGAATTACGTGAAGTATTCCTTGCTTTTCTTCACATAGTTATCAGAAACGATAACATTGGCCATCAATTTACTCTGTGAGATTTCTACATTATAACCGATTTCGAAGCATCCCGGATAACAGTTGCAGCTAGGTCTGTGAAATGATACTTTCGACTTCAACTTTTGATCAAGGATAAATTTCTAGTTAACAAAATTAATTACTCACGTTTCTGAAAGATTTATAGAAGTTATGCCAATGTTGTCGTCATAAAGTTCGACTTCCATTGCTCTGCGAGCATCTGTTGCACATCCTGTATCTTTTTTCCCACATATAGGAGTATTGGATGATTCTGAAAATAAAGGGCAAATCTAAAGGGCTAAAATCTAGATTTAGAATTAGAATTTTATATCTAGAATTAGATTAAATAGATCTAGATTTAGAATTTTAAAAGAATACATACATACTGACATACTTACTTCATACTCTATACTCAAATATGTGTATATTAATTCAAAATGAGATAAGGATTAATGCAAATTCGTCATGTTTGTCCTTTGTCCTTCACTTAACTTTTAGTTTATTAAATTGTGATCAATATAATTCATTATCAGTATGAATAATCTCATTTCATTCAACTTATGTATCGTTTAAAATTCATTGTTTTGCAATAACAATAATAGCAATTTAATTGTATACGAATAATGGTATTTCAAGATGAAAATATCAGATGATTTAATTTACCTAGAGACATTACTTTAACTTCCCTTTCTCATTTTATTTCTTAAAAGAGTCTAAACAGTATGAACTGTTTAAAAGTTACTAAGAAAAGTTAATATAAAAATTACTAGGCATATAATACTGGACACATTTACAAATCTTCTGCGTAAAATTCGCTTCACACTCGAGGATGCAGTTTCTCTGCGTGTAGGTTCTGTAATAGCGTAGCTTTCTCTCAGATGTAAAGAAGCACTTCCTCTGTTTCTGGGGAACAGAGATTATCGACATGCTAGCGGTCGATATCCGGGGCGTTACGATCACTCTAGTCTCCTCACCCGGAGTCACGGAGAACGCAAATTCGGCAATCTTTGGTGTCTCAACTGGATTATGCAGTAACATCTGTGAGCACATACTTCTGTTCTATTGTTGTATGGTATCTCTTCTTCCATTTGTAATTTTATTTTAATTACACATTAAATTTAATATTTATTCTAATGTAAATATTGATATCTTTTTTAGTCAAAATATTTTAATCTATTTAAAGTCTAACTTTAAATTGTGTCAGTTCGTACATGAACGATTGGTAGCATTATGACGATGAATTTATCAGTAATCTAATCCAGTTCAGTTTCATCTGAATCTAGAATTTAATACCTTGAAACCAACACTAGCAGTGGATGAACAGTAATAATCTTCAGCATCTGCATCCAGAACCAAAGTCAAACCGTAATACTGTCCTGCGCCATAGGGCCTCCATGGTATGGAATCTGACGGTACGTTTTTGTATCCGATTTCGGGATTCCAGTCAATGCTATTGGATGGATATGTGATGTTGAGGTCTGGCCAATCTCGTCTGGAAGCAAAATTGAGTTTAGCAAAAATGGAAGATTATTTCAAGTACTATCAAACGTGAAGTTGCAATTGAACTAAATCTTTTATCAAAAGTAATAGATGACAAACTTTTAAAATTACAGAAAAAAGATTTAAAAAAATAAAAGTAAAAGGTAATATCTCATCTTTGATTTCAATATCAAAAAACGTTTCCTTCCAAATTTACTTACGGATTATAAAACAAATATTTTTTGTGAACTGAATTAAAGTTGCAACATATTCCTTCATCTGCCATAGTGGGGTTAAAGATCTTCTCGCAATCTGTAACGTTGCCATGCCACTTGCATAAATGCAGCATATCTTTACAAGGTTGTGATGTCTGTCAAAAAATAATTAATATTACATAAAATTACTTGTAAACATTTAAATGAATATTTTCTTATTAAGTATTTAAAAGTACTAAAACGTAGAATATAAATATAAAATAAATTTACTTTTTCATTCTAAATATTTTCTTAATCTCTAAAAACATCTTAAACATATAAAGATTTCCCGAAATATAATAAGTAACAAAATTATTTAACTGTTAGATTCTTTACTTATTTTGAATATATTATTAGTAATTCTTTTTTTAAATTCATGACGCAATTTTTTGTAATCTTTAATATATTATATTACAAAATCTATATTAAATCTTCTTATCTTTCAAGTTGCTTTTATATTTGTACGATATAATGTGCAGTTTATAAAATAAAATCATAAGAGTATCTTCAAATGAAGATCATGAAACAAATAGATTTAAGAAATACGTGGATCGTATCGATCGAAGTTATCATGATAAACTTATAAACCAAACCCACATTTCATGATATGTTACGTACGTTGATCAAAAAATCCATGATGCTTTCCCAAGTTATTGTACTCTTGTTGAAATAAGTAGTCGACTGGTTGTTTTCCATATCGCACATATCCTCCAATAACAGCTTCTCTTGTATATCGTTCCTGTCATTGGATGATTAATTGAAAATAATTAAATTTCATTTTTCTTTTCGTAAATTACAAGTAATGTTTTAATAAAGTAAATGAAGTATAAACTCAAAAATTCATTATTTTAATAATTAAATGAAATATAACATTTTGTTGTTATTATGAGTCATTTTTTGTTAAAATCTTTTATTAAGTACTTAAGAACAGCTCACCCGGCAATTATACGAGTTGCTTCACTTTTTCTAACATTATTCATGTTACAAATGGTGACCGAAGGGAATGGAAACTCGTTCAGGGACGCTGATTCTGGACTGAGAGATATGATGATGGGTGATGAAGTCCACTTTTTATACAGAAACCAAATATAATAAGATGCTGTTAAGACTGCTAGGGAAAAGGAAATTATCCAGAAGATTCTGTGAAAGAGGTATTAAAACTGTTATAATGATATAATAGAATATTAATAGATAGTTTTAATATTCAAAAGATTGTCATTTTTCATAAAATAGTGATAAATTTAAACAGATTTTTATTTTAAAAAAATATTTATTTTGAATTAACAAATATCTGTATATTATATGAAATAATAAATTCAAATTATAAGAAATTACCTCTCACCAATTGACAAGTTCGAATCTCCAATGTAACGTAAACCGTGAAGAGTACTATTTGTGCAATATTGTTTCACAGTTTTACTTAAATGCAAATTCCTTAAGCATTGTTGAGTTCGATTTTCGCTAAATTGAAAAGAAAAGAATATTTTTAAGCATTTATCTTTCTATAGAAAATTGTATTACGATTATGTTGTATCATAATCTAGCGTTACCTTATGTTTTTATCATCGTCGTGATTGTAATGTTGCGTTAAAGAACTTTCCTTTTTTGACAATGCATTCTTACTGTACCTGGACCTTAATATCATATCTTTTGATCGGTACATAGTCTTGAAAATATTTGAGTTCGCATGAAAAGAGAGATCAGAAATTGTAATATCAAATAAAAATTAAAAAATATTATTCCTTATGTAATTATTTTTACTGAATTCACTATATAATTACACAGTAAATATGATACTTTGAAGTTTATAAATATAATCATTCTCACCATTGGCGAATGCATAACTGTATAATATTGTACTAGAGGACCTTGAATATTAATAAGTTTCTCCAATTTTAATAATCACGTAAATTTAATTACCTTGTAGGATGTTGGTCGAACTTTGAAATTCTCTCGAGTGGCGTATCCTTCCAATCTTAGAGTCTGTTTATACGGATTTTGTAGATGCACGGTGTTGATAGAATAGGGTATATTGAGATCATGATTCCTCAAGTAATTCAACGTTGCCTTGTCGATGGCTCTATAAGTGGTTCCGATTGGTTCCACTCTATCTTCGTCTCCTGGTTCGGAATATTCTCGATAGTAGAGCTTAATCGGCATTGCATCGATATCCTGGATCTTCCGATTGCTGTATATAGTGCTTTATTATCACAGGAAATTGGTATTTTTAATGAATCAAAATTGATCTTACTATGAATATCTTCATTTAAAATCAGATTGCATCTGGCAGTCTTCAACCTTACTTCTTCTTGTGGTACTGTCTTCTTTGAGAAAAATATAAAGAATGACTGTGATTTAACGCCATAGTTAACATATTTACAATACATTTAATATCTTCATAAAAATTTTGTATATTGGACATCGTATTTTTATTTAAAAAAAAAAAAAAAAAAACATTACATATTTCAAAAAATATTGCTGTTCAAAAGATTACAGAATTTTTATAAAACTTTTTAAACATACAAAATTCTTTATATAAAAGTTAATTCTGTTAGTCGTATGCAGTAAGTCTTAAGAAAGTAAGTTATGGTGACTCACCCTGTTCTTACTTCATAAAAATGACGTAACCTAATGTACAATATAACCCAATATCAGACCAAGTCATAATCTTCAAAATATTTTTATTCCCATCTAAAAAAAA